>NW_027488563.1:1152500-1387500 GCF_050948215.1 Halictus rubicundus
ATTTATATTTATATTGTATTATATTCACGTTTATATGTTTATTCTTTTTTTTAATGTACGATTGTTTGTATTTTTCTTTTTTCGAATAAAAAAAATTATCTTTATTCGTCGGATAAATTCTCGTCGAATAAAGATACTTTCTTTATTCGAACATTCCAATGAAGAATAAAAATTTTTTTATCTTTTATTAGTTAATCGAAATTTTTATGTAGATAAATATTTTGCCCAACTCTGCCATTTTGCATTATCCCGAAATAACATACGGATTCCGAACCCTTGAGATTCTCGTAGATACACGTACACGCCGACCTAGCGGTGTGTGACTGTGTCGAGGCAACGTGTTTACGTTGTCGGCCACACGACATCCCGAAACCTTGCTAGTCTCATCGGTACACGTACAGGCCGACTTGGCGGTGTGTGAGAGTGCCGCGACACGGCTGTTCGAACGAAGCTACGGCAGCGCCGTCGTTTACGATGTCGGCCACGCGTGCCCAGATCGCCTCTCTGACAGCTGTCATGCGACCGAATAATGGAAAATGTTGCTCGAAAACGCAAAAGTAGGACCTGCCGTTGGTCAAGCGATCTAGATTTATCCTTCGTCTACCGCTTTTGACCACTGACAGGCCCCACCTTTGTATTATAGAGTCAGGAATCGCCGCCTCCCGAAACCTTGCTAGTCTCATCGGTACACGTACAGGCCGACTTGGCGGTGTGTGAGTGTGCCGCGACGTGGCTGTTCGAACGAAGCTACGGCAGCGCCGTCGTTTACGATGTCGGCCACGCGTGCCCAGATCGCCTCTCTGACAGCCGTCATGCGACCGAATAATGGAAAATGTTGCTCGAAAACGCAAAAGTAGGACCTGCCGTTGGTCAAGCGATCTAGATTTATCCTTCGTCTACCGCTTTTGACCACTGACAGGCCCCACCTTTGTATTATAGAGTCAGGAATCGCCGCCTCCCGAAACCTTGCTAGTCTCATCGGTACACGTACAGGCCGACTTGGCGGTGTGTGAGAGTGCCGCGACACGGCTGTTCGAACGAAGCTACGGCAGCGCCGTCGTTTACGATGTCGGCCACGCGTGCCCAGATCGCCTCTCTGACAGGCATCATGCGACCGAATAATGGAAAATGTTGCTCGAAAACGCAAAAGTAGGACCTGCCGTTGGTCAAGCGATCTAGATTTATCCTTCGTCGACCGCTTTTGACCACTGACAGGCCCCACCTTTGTATTATAGAGTCAGGAATCGCCGCCTCCCGAAACCTTGCTAGTCTCATCGGTACACGTACAGGCCGACTTGGCGGTGTGTGAGTGTGCCGCGACGTGGCTGTTCGAACGAAGCTACGGCAGCGCCGTCGTTTACGATGTCGGCCACGCGTGCCCAGATCGCCTCTCTGACAGCCGTCATGCGACCGAATAATGGAAAATGTTGCTCGAAAACGCAAAAGTAGGACCTGCCGTTGTTCAAGCGATCTAGATTTATCCTTCGTCTACCGCTTTTGACCACTGACAGGCCCCACCTTTGTATTATAGAGTCAGGAATCGCCGCCTCCCGAAACCTTGCTAGTCTCATCGGTACACGTACAGGCCGACTTGGCGGTGTGTGAGAGTGCCGCGACACGGCTGTTCGAACGAAGCTACGGCAGCGCCGTCGTTTACGATGTCGGCCACGCGTGCCCAGATCGCCTCTCTGACAGCCGTCATGCGACCGAATAATGGAAAATGTTGCTCGAAAACGCAAAAGTAGGACCTGCCGTTGGTCAAGCGATCTAGATTTATCCTTCGTCTACCGCTTTTGACCACTGACAGGCCCCACCTTTGTATTATAGAGTCAGGAATCGCCGCCTCCCGAAACCATGCTAGTCTCATCGGTACACGTACAGGCCGACTTGGCGGTGTGTGAGAGTGCCGCGACACGGCTGTTCGAACGAAGCTACGGCAGCGCCGTCGTTTACGATGTCGGCCACGCGTGCCCAGATCGCCTCTCTGACAGCCGTCATGCGACCGAATAATGGAAAATGTTGCTCGAAAACGCAAAAGTAGGACCTGCCGTTGTTCAAGCGATCTAGATTTATCCTTTGTCTACCGCTTTTGACCACTGACAGGCCCCACCTTTGTATTATAGAGTCAGCAATCGCCGCCTCCCGAAACCTTGCTAGTCTCATCGGTACACGTACAGGCCGACTTGGCGGTGTGTGAGAGTGCCGCGACACGGCTGTTCGAACGAAGCTACGGCAGCGCCGTCGTTTACGATGTCGGCCACGCGTGCCCAGATCGCCTCTCTGACAGGCGTTATGCGACCGAATAATGGAAAATGTTGCTCGAAAACGCAAAAGTAGGACCTGCCGTTGGTCAAGCGATCTAGATTTATCCTTCGTCTACCGCTTTTGACCACTGACAGGCCCCACCTTTGTATTATAGAGTCAGGAATCGCCGCCTCCCGGAACCTTGCTATTCTCGTAGGTACACGTACACGCCGACTTGGCGGTGTGTGAGAGTGCCGCGACACGGCTGTTCGAACGAAGCTACGGCAGCGCCGTCGTTTACGATGTCGGCCACGCGTGCCCAGATCGCCTCTCTGACAGCCGTCATGCGACCGAATAATGGAAAATGTTGCTCGAAAACGCAAAAGTAGGACCTGCCGTTGGTCAAGCGATCTAGATTTATCCTTCGTCTACCGCTATTGACCACTGACAGGCCCCACCTTTGTATTATAGAGTCAGGAATCGCCGCCTCCCGAAACCTTGCTAGTCTCATCGGTACACGTACAGGCCGACTTGGCGGTGCGTGAGTGTGCCGCGACGTGGCTGTTCGAACGAAGCTACGGCAGCGCCGTCGTTTACGATGTCGGCCACGCGTGCCCAGATCGCCTCTCTGACAGGCATCATGCGACCGAATAATGGAAAATGTTGTTCGAAAACGCAAAAGTAGGACCTGCCGTTGGTCAAGCGATCTAGATTTATCCTTCGTCTACCGCTTTTGACCACTGACAGGCCCCACCTTTGTATTATAGAGTCAGGAATCGCCGCCTCCCGAAACCTTGCTAGTCTCATCGGTACACGTACAGGCCGACTTGGCGGTGTGTGAGTGTGCCGCGACGTGGCTGTTCGAACGAAGCTACGGCAGCGCCGTCGTTTACGATGTCGGCCACGCGTGCCCAGATCGCCTCTCTGACAGGCATCATGCGACCGAATAATGGAAAATGTTGTTCGAAAACGCAAAAGTAGGACCTGCCGTTGGTCAAGCGATCTAGATTTATCCTTCGTCTACCGCTTTTGACCACTGACAGGCCCCACCTTTGTATTATAGAGTCAGGAATCGCCGCCTCCCGAAACCTTGCTAGTCTCATCGGTACACGTACAGGCCGACTTGGCGGTGTGTGAGTGTGCCGCGACGTGGCTGTTCGAACGAATCTACGGCAGCGCCGTCGTTTACGATGTCGACCACGCATGCTCAGATCGCCTCTCTGACAGGCATCATGCGACCGAATAATGGAAAATGTTGCTCGAAAACGCAAAAGTAGGACCTGCCGTTGGTCAAGCGATCTAGATTTATCCTTCGTCTACCGCTTTTGACCACTGACAGGCCCCACCTTTGTATTATAGAGTCAGGAATCGCCGCCTCCCGAAACCTTGCTAGTCTCATCGGTACACGTACAGGCCGACTTGGCGGTGTGTGAGTGTGCCGCGACGTGGCTGTTCGAACGAAGCTACGGCAGCGCCGTCGTTTACGATGTCGGCCACGCGTGCCCAGATCGCCTCTCTGACAGGCATCATGCGACCGAATAATGGAAAATGTTGTTCGAAAACGCAAAAGTAGGACCTGCCGTTGGTCAAGCGATCTAGATTTATCCTTCGTCTACCGCTTTTGACCACTGACAGGCCCCACCTTTGTATTATAGAGTCAGGAATCGCCGCCTCCCGAAACCTTGCTAGTCTCATCGGTACACGTACAGGCCGACTTGGCGGTGTGTGAGTGTGCCGCGACGTGGCTGTCCGAACGAATCTACGGCAGCGCCGTCGTTTACGATGTCGACCACGCATGCTCAGATCGCCTCTCTGACAGGCATCATGCGACCGAATAATGGAAAATGTTGCTCGAAAACGCAAAAGTAGGACCTGCCGTTGGTCAAGCGATCTAGATTTATCCTTCGTCTACCGCTTTTGACCACTGACAGGCCCCACCTTTGTATTATAGAGTCAGGAATCGCCGCCTCCCGAAACCTTGCTAGTCTCATCGGTACACGTACAGGCCGACTTGGCGGTGTGTGAGAGTGCCGCGACACGGCTGTTCGAACGAAGCTACGGCAGCGCCGTCGTTTACGATGTCGGCCACGCGTGCCCAGATCGCCTCTCTGACAGCCGTCATGCGACCGAATAATGGAAAATGTTGCTCGAAAACGCAAAAGTAGGACCTGCCGTTGGTCAAGCGATCTAGATTTATCCTTCGTCTACCGCTTTTGACCACTGACAGGCCCCACCTTTGTATTATAGAGTCAGGAATCGCCGCCACCCGAAACCATGCTAGTCTCATCGGTACACGTACAGGCCGACTTGGCGGTGTGTGAGAGTGCCGCGACACGGCTGTTCGAACGAAGCTACGGCAGCGCCGTCGTTTACGATGTCGGCCACGCGTGCCCAGATCGCCTCTCTGACAGGCATCATGCGACCGAATAATGGAAAATGTTGCTCGAAAACGCAAAAGTAGGACCTGCCGTTGGTCAAGCGATCTAGATTTATCCTTCATCTACCGCTTTTGACCACTGACAGGCCCCACCTTTGTATTATAGAGTCAGGAATCGCCGCCTCCCGAAACCTTGCTAGTCTCATCGGTACACGTACAGGCCGACTTGGCGGTGTGTGAGAGTGCCGCGACACGGCTGTTCGAACGAAGCTACGGCAGCGCCGTCGTTTACGATGTCGGCCACGCGTGCCCAGATCGCCTCTCTGACAGCTGTCATGCGACCGAATAATGGAAAATGTTGCTCGAAAACGCAAAAGTAGGACCTGCCGTTGGTCAAGCGATCTAGATTTATCCTTCGTCTACCGCTTTTGACCACTGACAGGCCCCACCTTTGTATTATAGAGTCAGGAATCGCCACCTCCCGAAACCTTGCTAGTCTCATCGGTACACGTACAGGCCGACTTGGCGGTGTGTGAGTGTGCCGCGACGTGGCTGTTCGAACGAAGCTACGGCAGCGCCGTCGTTTACGATGTCGGCCACGCGTGCCCAGATCGCCTCTCTGACAGCCGTCATGCGACCGAATAATGGAAAATGTTGCTCGAAAACGCAAAAGTAGGACCTGCCGTTGGTCAAGCGATCTAGATTTATCCTTCGTCTACCGCTTTTGACCACTGACAGGCCCCACCTTTGTATTATAGAGTCAGGAATCGCCGCCTCCCGAAACCTTGCTAGTCTCATCGGTACACGTACAGGCCGACTTGGCGGTGTGTGAGTGTGCCGCGACGTGGCTGTTCGAACGAATCTACGGCAGCGCCGTCGTTTACGATGTCGACCACGCATGCTCAGATCGCCTCTCTGACAGGCATCATGCGACCGAATAATGGAAAATGTTGCTCGAAAACGCAAAAGTAGGACCTGCCGTTGGTCAAGCGATCTAGATTTATCCTTCGTCTACCGCTTTTGACCACTGACAGGCCCCACCTTTGTATTATAGAGTCAGGAATCGCCGCCTCCCGAAACCTTGCTAGTCTCATCGGTACACGTACAGGCCGACTTGGCGGTGTGTGAGTGTGCCGCGACGTGGCTGTTCGAACGAAGCTACGGCAGCGCCGTCGTTTACGATGTCGGCCACGCGTGCCCAGATCGCCTCTCTGACAGGCATCATGCGACCGAATAATGGAAAATGTTGTTCGAAAACGCAAAAGTAGGACCTGCCGTTGGTCAAGCGATCTAGATTTATCCTTCGTCTACCGCTTTTGACCACTGACAGGCCCCACCTTTGTATTATAGAGTCAGGAATCGCCGCCTCCCGAAACCTTGCTAGTCTCATCGGTACACGTACAGGCCGACTTGGCGGTGTGTGAGTGTGCCGCGACGTGGCTGTCCGAACGAATCTACGGCAGCGCCGTCGTTTACGATGTCGACCACGCATGCTCAGATCGCCTCTCTGACAGGCATCATGCGACCGAATAATGGAAAATGTTGCTCGAAAACGCAAAAGTAGGACCTGCCGTTGGTCAAGCGATCTAGATTTATCCTTCGTCTACCGCTTTTGACCACTGACAGGCCCCACCTTTGTATTATAGAGTCAGGAATCGCCGCCTCCCGAAACCTTGCTAGTCTCATCGGTACACGTACAGGCCGACTTGGCGGTGTGTGAGAGTGCCGCGACACGGCTGTTCGAACGAAGCTACGGCAGCGCCGTCGTTTACGATGTCGGCCACGCGTGCCCAGATCGCCTCTCTGACAGCCGTCATGCGACCGAATAATGGAAAATGTTGCTCGAAAACGCAAAAGTAGGACCTGCCGTTGGTCAAGCGATCTAGATTTATCCTTCGTCTACCGCTTTTGACCACTGACAGGCCCCACCTTTGTATTATAGAGTCAGGAATCGCCGCCACCCGAAACCATGCTAGTCTCATCGGTACACGTACAGGCCGACTTGGCGGTGTGTGAGAGTGCCGCGACACGGCTGTTCGAACGAAGCTACGGCAGCGCCGTCGTTTACGATGTCGGCCACGCGTGCCCAGATCGCCTCTCTGACAGGCATCATGCGACCGAATAATGGAAAATGTTGCTCGAAAACGCAAAAGTAGGACCTGCCGTTGGTCAAGCGATCTAGATTTATCCTTCATCTACCGCTTTTGACCACTGACAGGCCCCACCTTTGTATTATAGAGTCAGGAATCGCCGCCTCCCGAAACCTTGCTAGTCTCATCGGTACACGTACAGGCCGACTTGGCGGTGTGTGAGAGTGCCGCGACACGGCTGTTCGAACGAAGCTACGGCAGCGCCGTCGTTTACGATGTCGGCCACGCGTGCCCAGATCGCCTCTCTGACAGCTGTCATGCGACCGAATAATGGAAAATGTTGCTCGAAAACGCAAAAGTAGGACCTGCCGTTGGTCAAGCGATCTAGATTTATCCTTCGTCTACCGCTTTTGACCACTGACAGGCCCCACCTTTGTATTATAGAGTCAGGAATCGCCACCTCCCGAAACCTTGCTAGTCTCATCGGTACACGTACAGGCCGACTTGGCGGTGTGTGAGTGTGCCGCGACGTGGCTGTTCGAACGAAGCTACGGCAGCGCCGTCGTTTACGATGTCGGCCACGCGTGCCCAGATCGCCTCTCTGACAGCCGTCATGCGACCGAATAATGGAAAATGTTGCTCGAAAACGCAAAAGTAGGACCTGCCGTTGGTCAAGCGATCTAGATTTATCCTTCGTCTACCGCTTTTGACCACTGACAGGCCCCACCTTTGTATTATAGAGTCAGGAATCGCCGCCTCCCGAAACCTTGCTAGTCTCATCGGTACACGTACAGGCCGACTTGGCGGTGTGTGAGAGTGCCGCGACACGGCTGTTCGAACGAAGCTACGGCAGCGCCGTCGTTTACGATGTCGGCCACGCGTGCCCAGATCGCCTCTCTGACAGGCATCATGCGACCGAATAATGGAAAATGTTGCTCGAAAACGCAAAAGTAGGACCTGCCGTTGGTCAAGCGATCTAGATTTATCCTTCATCTACCGCTTTTGACCACTGACAGGCCCCACCTTTGTATTATAGAGTCAGGAATCGCCGCCTCCCGAAACCTTGCTAGTCTCATCGGTACACGTACAGGCCGACTTGGCGGTGTGTGAGAGTGCCGCGACACGGCTGTTCGAACGAAGCTACGGCAGCGCCGTCGTTTACGATGTCGGCCACGCGTGCCCAGATCGCCTCTCTGACAGCTGTCATGCGACCGAATAATGGAAAATGTTGCTCGAAAACGCAAAAGTAGGACCTGCCGTTGGTCAAGCGATCTAGATTTATCCTTCGTCTACCGCTTTTGACCACTGACAGGCCCCACCTTTGTATTATAGAGTCAGGAATCGCCGCCTCCCGAAACCTTGCTAGTCTCATCGGTACACGTACAGGCCGACTTGGCGGTGTGTGAGTGTGCCGCGACGTGGCTGTTCGAACGAAGCTACGGCAGCGCCGTCGTTTACGATGTCGACCACGCATGCTCAGATCGCCTCTATTGTCAGAGATCATGCGATCGAATCAGAGAGGATACTCGGAAAATGCCACTCGACACTGAATGTGGATGTAGGGTGGATGGTGCCACCGTCGCCATTCCCCTAGGCCACGCCGTACCGCCGAGTTTCCCTTCTCGTAGCGAACGCGGGAACGACCCGCGTGCGAGAGGAAACTCGATCTCTTTCCGTTCGGATACCTCGCGGAGTAACCACGTGCTCGCAAAGTGCTCGCGCTTCTCTTTCTGTACTCGTCGGCCTCCGTGGCCTCGTTTAATAAATTGAACTTTCATGGTTCTCGTAGAACCACACGTGAGTGTCGTTAATTCGGCCTTCCGCCTAGTGCCTTCCCATCATAATATATATAATACGTAGAGTAGGCTACGTGCCTCTTTGCCCTCCAGAGGCTTTGGACTTTCACCGCGAGTGAACCAACCTTAACAACCTACAACTGGTGACCCCGACGTGATTATGACGATCACCCGGAGGGTTGGAGAAGGCGTCCAACGACCGAGCCGGTAGACCATACCGGTAACCGCTACGAGGACGAGTTCGGAAGAGCAGCAACACGTGGGTGCCCAGAGAACCACGTGTTAACGGATACTGACTGGCCGTATCCGCACCGTGGAAGCCCCGCCGTTTCCGCCCGACCGGGCGCATCACGCCCTGAGCCACGTTCTCCGGAGGTGAACGAGCCGACCAGGGCCTGCCGTTCGCTGACCCTACGCAGCAGGAAGGACGTCCTTCGTCCGCCATCTTCGCCGCAGCCGGAGCACGCCGTCCTTCGTCCGCCATCTTCGCCGCAGCCGGAGCACGCCGCCGGAAGCCGCCATCTTCGCCGCAGCCCGGAGACGCCGCCGGAAGCCGCCATCTTCCACACGTGTCTCAGCGAGGCGAAGTAGCGTTATAATTACGTAAGTGCGAGCGTCCATGTAGAATGTTTTGTCATTCGGTGCGTAAAGCGTGCGAGCCGTAATTCCCCAGCGCACGTCACGCGTCCCGCGCGAAAATTCGAATCCGATCGTACCACGCGATTCAGCGTCGCGTCGCACCGCCGTCGCGTTCCCACTATTGAGAATCGCGCGTTCCGCGTCGCGGATTTTCCTTTCGTCGCGCAGCGTACACGTTCGAAAATTACGATGTCTACGCCGACGCCGACTCCGGTGCAGGAAGAACTCCTGCAGTCGTTAATCGAGAAGCACGTCGACTCGTACCGCGTCCCGAAAATCCCAGCGTTTTTCCAGGAGGACCCTCAGTTATGGTTTATCCAAGTCGAGTCCTCGCTCGCCGCGGCGCGCATAACCTCTCAAAAGAAGATGGCCGACATCGTCGTGTCGGCGCTCTCGTACGACCAGATCGCTTCGGTACGGGATATCCTTGCCGCTATCCCCCAGCCGCCTGATCTGTACGACCAGATCAAAGCACGAATAGTATCGAGCTATTCGACGTCGGCCGAGGCGCGTCTACGCTGGTTACTTAAAGGCGAAGTCCTGACCGAGGGCAAACCCTCGCAAATTTTAACGCGTCTCCGGAATTTAAACGACGGGTCATGCCACGACGACGTAATCCGTACGATCTTTTTGGAGCAGCTCCCTGCTCAAATTCGGGCGATCCTCGCTATGTCCCGGATCACGGATCCTCACGAGTTCGCCGAACTCGCGGACAAAGTAGTGGAAGCCTCGGGTTCCGCTTTTCCCTCCGCGTCTTCCGCAGCGTTGCGAACGTCTGATGCCACCGCATCGGCCGTTTCCTCCGAACCTCCGTGTAGCTCGTCGATCCACGAGCTCGAGGCGAAAATCGCGATCCTTTCCAAGCAGGTAGCCGATCTAGCAAATGCCGTGAGGGGGATCTCCCGCGACGTTCGTCGTCGAACCCCTTCTCGCGGTCGACCAGGCGCGCCGAGCAGATCGCGCGAAAACACCCATTGCCATTTTCACCGAAAATTCGGGAAAGACGCGCGGAAGTGCGCGAAACCGTGCACATGGCAATCGGGAAACTAAGCAGCACTAGCCGCGCGGAGGCGAGCGCGCCGAGTGCTGATTCACACCGCCTCCACGTTCGAGACCGCGATCTGGGCCTTAACTTTCTCATCGACACGGGTGCCGACCTCTCACTTCTTCCCGTCACTGACGCCGCGAAGAAGCGTGCAGCTGAGTTGAAGCTGTACGCGGCTAACGAAACCAAAATCGCGACTTACGGCGAGAAGCGCCTAACCCTTAATTTAGGCCTTCGCCGTGCGTTCACATGGAATTTCTGCGTAGCCGCGGTACCCTACCCGATTATAGGCGCGGATTTTCTAAACCACTATAGCCTACTGGTTGACCTGCGTCACCGCAGGTTGATCGACCCGTTGTCGCGGATCTCCACCGTCTGCACGAGCAGACCGTCGCCGTTACTGGGCGTCAAAACAGTCGACCCCGCATGTCCCTTTGTGGAAATACTCTCCGAATTTCCCGGCGTTATCGGACCCTCGCAGTCACACCGTGACACAACGCGAGACGTACTCCACCACATCGTGACCGAAGGTCCTCCCGTCGCCGAGCGTGCGCGACGTCTCGCCCCGGACCAGCTGTCAGCCGCAAAGGCCGAGTTCCGACGGCTCGTGGCCGAAGGAACGTGTCGTCCGTCCAGCAGTCCGTGGGCCAGCCCAATCCACCTTGTGCCCAAGAAGGATGGGGGCTGGAGAATCTGCGGCGATTACCGCCGTCTAAACTCCGTGACCGTTCCTGATAGATATCCGGTGCCTCACCTGCATGATTACTCGATTAACCTTTACGGGAAAACGATCTTCTCTAAGCTCGATCTGCAACGAGCGTACCAGCAGATTCCCGTCGCTCCTTCGCACGTGGAAAAAACTGCCGTAATTACCCCTTTCGGCCTATTCGAATACACAGTAATGCCCTTTGGCTTACGAAACGCCGGGCAAACTTTTCAGCGGTACATATGCCGTGCCCTCGGAGACCTTGACTACGTGTTCGCGTATATCGATGACATCCTCGTCGCCTCCTCGAATCGCGAGGAGCACGAATGTCACCTCCGCACCGTTCTGCAACGTCTGCAGGAACACTCGCTCCAGTTAAACCTCGCCAAGTGCGAATTGGGCAAGTCCCGCCTCGAATTCCTCGGACACGTCATCGACGAAAACGGGTCTACACCCATCCCTGACAAGGTCAAAGCCATCTTGGAATTCCCAAAACCCAAGACGATCGCGGAACTCCGCAGGTTCTTGGGCATGGCCAATTTTTATCGGCGTAGCCTTCGCAACGCCGCCCTAGTGCAAGCACCTCTGCACGAGTATCTCCTCGAATCCAAGAAAAACGACAAACGCGAGATCCTCTGGACTCCACAAGCAGAAGAAGAGTTCGCACGAGTCAAAACCGACCTCGCGAACGCGACGCTGTTAAATCATCCTTCTCCTGACGCCGCCACGCGTCTTGTCACCGACGCATCCGACGGCGGAATGGGAGCATCGCTCGAGCAGCGATTACAAGGAGCGTGGAAACCTCTGGCATTCTTTTCCCGGAAGTTTACCCCTTCCCAACGGAAGTACAGCGCGTACGATCGCGAACTAACCGCCGCTTACGAAGCCCTGAAATACTATCGGCATTTCCTGGAAGGTCGTGATTTCACGGTCGTCACCGACCACAAACCTTTAACGTACGCGTTCAAGCAACGCGCAGACAAGGCGTCGCCACGCCAGCTGCGTCAGTAGTTCCTCGCCGGCGAACTGTAATCATAGTGTAAATACATAACCTAGGATTAAGGCCAATTGTATCGTAGCATAGTTGCGCACCCATTGTAAATATTAGATTAGTTAGGTTAAGCGCGCAACTGTGACTGACCGAAATGGTCACGTCTACGTGCTCACGCACTCGGGGGGGAGTGTGTAGGGTGGATGGCGCCACCGTCGCCATTCCCCTAGGCCACGCCGTACCGCCGAGTTTCCCTTCTCGTAGCGAACGCGGGAACGACCCGCGTGCGAGAGGAAACTCGATCTCTTTCCGTTCGGATACCTCGCGGAGTAACCACGTGCTCGCAAAGTGCTCGCGCTTCTCTTTCTGTACTCGTCGGCCTCCGTGGCCTCGTTTAATAAATTGAACTTTCATGGTTCTCGTAGAACCACACGTGAGTGTCGTTAATTCTGCGTTCCGCCTAGTGCCTTCCCATCATAATATATATAATACGTAGAGTAGGCTACGTGCCTCTTTGCCCTCCAGAGGCTTTGGACTTTCACCGCGAGTGAACCAACCTTAACAACCTACATGGAAAGTGCACCCAGCTCCCCATACTGGACGAAAATGTTACTATTTAGCTTCTTCTAGTGGCCGTTATAGCGGTACTATCGATTGTTCAAGGCCACCTGGGAAAACTGGCCCTTAAGGGGGCCGGCAGGGTTTGAAATCCATATGCTTATGCATGGGTCAAAACCTTTTCAAACTATCGCTTCAATATTGCAATGAGCAGTTTAAAAGTGGTCACTTGTGTTTCCTAAAAGTCCAATTTATGTCTGTATAGAGCCCAAATTTCGAATTTCTACCTCATCGCAGAGTAATTAACAATATTCGGCAGAAAATTCGAATTCTGAAGCAAGTATGACGTCACAAGATGGCTGCCGCTGAGAGATTCTCTTAATTTCGCGAGATTTAGTGTTCGTATCGAAAAAAGGGCTCTATACAGACATAGCGAAGACATGTACAAACACGGTGGTATGCATTTTTAATTGATTACTTACTTATTTAAGACGTAAAATGACTAGAAAAAAAGGCACAATTTTGCGGTTCAGGTTACTAGCGCCACGGTCTCTCCGCGGCAAACACTGTACGTTGCGATAGAATACGGTCGATAATGCAGATCGATAGTACAGGTTTACGTATGTACGATATGTATGCTGCCGAATATTGTTAATTACTCCCCGATGAGGTGGAAATTCGAAATTTGGGCTCTGTACAGACATGTATTGAACCTTTGGGAATCACAATTGACCATTTATAAACTGCTCATTGCTATATTGAAGCGATAGTTTGAAAAGGTTTCTGACCCTTGCACTTGCCGCTACGCGGCTCGTAACATCAGGCTTGTTTCGTACGCCTCGCGACCGGCGGCATGCTGCCGAATATTGTTAATTACTCCCCGATGAGGTGGACATTCGAAATTTGGGCTCTGTACAGACATGTATTGAACCTTTGGTAATCACAATTGACCATTTATAAACTGCTCATTGCTATATTGAAGCGATAGTTTGAAAAGGTTTCTGACCCTTGTACGTGTCGCTACGCGTCTCGTAACGCCAGGTTGCTTCGAAATATCCGTTATATTCCAGTAACTAACTAGAATGAAATATGTTGTTGTCCATGTGACAGTAGAAGAGGTTTAGCAATAATTTCTTTTTTGCAGCTTGAGGACTATTTTTAGAAATTACAGGCGAAGTTTGCAATTTCTGCGTACATTGTCGATGAACGGGCTTCGCTTGCGAATTATTATCACCGGAACTGTTTCTCCACTTCAGCTACACTCCTTTTTGTTTAATTTAGAAAGGATACGGCTGTTGTAAAATAATGTTTTCGACCATGACAAGTAACTTTATAGTGTAGGAAAGTGTAAACAAATTTTTTTTTACGTTTTTTTTTCGATGATGAGCCAGTGATTCACATGTTGGAAAAAATGTGGTCACATTCCCTGAAATTTCCCCTTCAAAATGAACCCTTCAGAAGAATGGAGAATTCTGATTGATTATGTATAGATGTGAGTTTGTGTGTGACTTGAATATGTTCTACAAGAAAGGTGTCATTTCTCAATGAAAACCACGAGAACGTGGTGATTATTTACTTGACAATTAGGGTTTCATAAAATATACTTCAAAACCAGAATTTTATGTTGTCGGCTTTGCAGTCTGCAAGGTACTGTCTGCAATATATATGTTTAAATAAAAATTTCAAATAACGAATAAAAGATAAAAAAAATTTTATTCGTTATTGGAAGGTCATATCGTCGATTTGGGAGTTCTAGTCTTAGAATTTAATGGAAAAAGGGCGACACGTTTTTTGAAATGTCTGTAAAATCAACAATTTATAAGAGATCGAAAAATACTTTGAGATTCGGTCACTAAACACTACATATATTAAAATTTGAATAAAAGCCGAAACATTACTACAACAGGGATGACCCATAGTTCTCGAGGTAAAAAAAGGGTCATTTAGTCGTAAATAGGGATGTGCGGGCCGCCCGATTGTCGGGCGCCCGAATCGTCGGGTCGGGTCGCAGAAAGTCGGGCGCGCGATACTTCATGACACATCGGGCGGCCCGAGCGTTTCGGGCTACCCGAGAGTTTCGGGAAGCCTGCTCGACTTCGTCGGGCGGGTTCGGAATGAATCGGACAAGTTCGGGCGAGCGAGTTATCGCGATACCTGAGATTCAACTCTGCGTTCTTATGAAATACATAATGGTAACAATGATATATGATTTCGAAATAATGCACGTTACACGTGAAAAATTTAAGAGAAAACAGCACAAAATGTAAAAAATTGTCATAATTTACCATATTCTCATACGTTCTAGTTGTATGTAATTTCGTAAGGATATTTTAACGACATTATCGATACATATGCAAGTTCATTCGGAGGAACAAATTCGTCAGAATGCCAGAAATATTGTCTCTTAAATTTTTCATACAAATAAAGATTATGCATATGTTTGCCAATTATACCTACGGTAATTATGAAAAAAACCAAGTATATTAAAAATTACGTTAATTAAGCTATGAAAGAAGTATCATTATTGCCATTATGTATTTCATAAGAACGCAGAGTTGAATCTCAGGTATCGCGATAACTCGCTCGCTCGAACTTGTCCGATTCATTCCGAACCCGCCCGACGAAGTCGAGCAGGCAGCCCGAAACTCTCGGGTAGCCCGAATAAAGACCGCCCGACTTTCTGCGACCCGACCCGAACCCGAATACCGGGCGGCCCGCACATGTCTAGTCGTAAACGAAGTCTGCAGGTATTGCGGAGCGCACCACTCACCTACCTGAAACGGGGACACTCCGCGTCCTTTTCCAGCTCATTGTGAAGCCAATGTTCAATTCTCCATCCTTCTAAAGGGGTCATTACGAAGGGGAAACATTTTTAGTAGATACTTTTATGGTTTTACTTTTCTGACTTTATAATGTAATGAAGAAAGGGTGATCCTTTTTTTAACACGTCTATTTAAAATCAACAATTTTTAAGATATCGAGAAATCCTTTGACATTTGTTCATAGGTCGCCAAAGACTACAACATATTCAAATTTGAACAAAATCCCACAGTAGTACTCGAAAATGTGCCCGATTTCGCGTGGAATGACCTCGGTACACAAATGACTGATGCATGAAGCTTGAAGTCCATAATGAAGAAGCGCGGAATAAAATATAGCAGGCCGCCGAAAATTATCGGAAAGTAGTAAAAAATATCACCTCGCAATTCTAATTACGGATCAGACAGGATGTCAGTATCAGTCAACGTTCGAAAGGATAATATCATATAAGGGAGAAAAGACCGCATTTGTTCAAGAAAAGGTAGATGAACTTATGTCACATCACACAAACGTAATAGTAACTTGTTCGAAATCCGGAAAATCACAGGAAATTTATAAAATTTAATATATAATTATTATATAAATAATAATATATAATAATAGTAAATAATCTTGTTGTTAGTAAATAAATACATGCTATTTATAATTCAGAATGCAATTTTATGCGTGTTAATCGATTGAAAATATAAATACATAATGATAAAACATAATAAAATTTTTAAAAAATGCGGTAGTAGGCAGGATTTGAACCCTGGTCGTCGGGGTGAAAGCTTGGCACGCTACCGTCGCGCCACACCAATTTTTGAAGTCTAGAACAAATACGGCATGACATAGAAGATATATACATTTATATATATATATACAATTTATAATATCGTAATATGAGACATATATATATATATATATATATATATATATATATATATATACATATATATAATAATATAAATATATTATTACATTTATGCGCTTCGTGGCATAAAAAGAGTTGCTTTAAATTTCATTTAAATGAGATTTGAATATAATTTTCTTTCTGACAGGAAGTAAATTCCGGCTCATTTTCAAGAAGTCCTGGTAATATGTATAAAATTATTATAATGTTAAGAATAAACTGATTCAATTTAATATAAATCAAATGATTTCCTTAGCTTTTGCATACACTGACCGCCATTCGAGTTTCATTTCAGAGATATTAGCGAAAAACTGCAGAGGTAATGTGACAACAAGTCCTGCGTATATCTACGCGCCCGTGGCAATGTATGTGTTAGCATGTGTTGGTCGGCTGAATTGGGCTCATGAGGCAGGAATCAGTTTCACGAAATGCTTGTACATTTACGGGTTTGACGACATGGCAACAGTGAGGCGAACGATGATATGTGGCAACCATGTCTAGTCGCAAGCTTTCTCTCTCAATTTTCGTTTCTCTCTTCTGCTACTACTCAAGTCGGCATTGCATATATTCTTTTTTACCGATATCTCGTAGACGCGACGTAGTTCCACAAAAAAATTTTAACCATTCCACAATGAGTTTTCCCTACTGACCGTTCGAGGACCGTTCGAGAATTGGCGTGACAGTCAAGGCCAAATGCCTGCCGGCCCCCTTAAGAATATCAATCTAATTTCAAGCGGTATACTCTGTACATTTATGGTGGAGTCCGAATATATACCAATTGGATGCTAAAATCTGACTAAAATATTTCAGATAAGTAAATTCTATCTGTAAATAGTTAGTTCAAATGCAATGAACATGATACTTTGTGATTTCTTTAATTATATTTTACAGGCGCAATCTGTGTCAAATAAAATTCTCTGAGGACTACCAAGGATTTGAGAACCTGTTATTGAGATACTGAAAATAAAATTCTCTGCCTCTGTGTATTGAGAAAAAAATTTTCATCATTATATTTTCCATCAATGTATCTATAATATATCCTCGTTCTAGAATACTGTATGTTGCATGTCATTTTAAAGTGTGTTGTTAAATGCAACTTATCCTAGCTTTTGTGACACCATTATGTTATAGTTTCACTACACGGCACACTATTTTGAGTATATAGGCATTTCAAACAAAATTCATAGCTTCTGAGCTAATACTTATTGAACTTAACAACTCCAGTATTTAAAAAAAAATACATATATTCATATATACTGATCTCAATTTTCTACTAGATAGAAAATTTTTCACTAGTTTTTTCAATTTATATTTTATTCTGATCTGATTACTGACTAATTTTTCTATAAAACTTTTTATATGTATTTATATGTGTATTTGTTATATGTATTTATATATTGTGGATTTTAATTGTATTCAAATCTGATTGTATGCTGCATCTGTGAAAACATGAAAGATACATACAGAATGTACAAGTCTTATTCGTTTTTCTGTTATTATATGCTCACTTATGTTTGGAATATAGAACGTAAATGCCCAATTGTCGTGTAATAGATCTTTACTATCATTTACTCTTTATTAGTGCAAAATTGTATATACCTAATTCTGTTTTTACACGATAGATACGTTCCCGAAGAAAATTCGTGTACATTTTTTTATACGTATTCTTCGGGAACATATCTATCGTGTAAAAACAGAATTAAGTGTATATTATTTAGATGAAAATGTTCTATTTTCGTGCACGTGAAAGACTTCGGAATAAAAAAATATATATATGAGTGAAGTAAGTAATAAATAAATAAATGAACCAATCCTAGCTTTACACACGGTCTCTGCAGTCATTTGTTTTGTCGTTAACTTTCGTTTGTTTCAGATACTTCTGTTCGTAACTTCATACATGTTCATTTGCTATTCAATTCTCTTATAGTGGTTTGTATCATTTATATTGTGCTACTTTCACTGTTACGTGCTGTTTTAAAAATGGAAAAACTTCCTGGAAAATCGGTCGGTAGCTTTATTTACGTATATAATAATTATACGTATAATAAAGACAATCGCACAAAAAATATTTTTCGCTGTAATACACGCCGTACTACGGGGTGTCGCGGGGCAATAATGGACGTCGGTGATGGTTGTATTAAATTGTTACACGATCACAATCATTCGAAACTTTTGCATAGGATCGATCAAGAGAAAATGAAGCACGAAATGCTTCAGCTTTGTCGAGAAACGGCGTTTCCATTAAAGCAAATATTCGACGATGTTTGTAGAAAGTAAGTATTAGTTTCTAGTATTTATTAAAAAGTGTGCACTGTAAAATATAGTCTTTAAATTATGTATGTGTATATAAATTGTGGATTAAGTAATTTATTTTCTTTTATGAAAGATATCCTGACGCTGCATCTGTGCTTTCATATAATAGTGTGAAAGCCACACTTCTTCGTGAGAGACAGAAAAGTTGCCCTCCCATTCCACCTTGTTTAGCTGCTTTATACGAATATTTAAGAATCTCTTCTTTTATGGAAAATATTTATAAAATAATGATAAGCGATGGAGATGGTAAAGTAGCAATTTTATTTTCCACTGAATTGCTGTTGCAGACCCTTAATACCTCGCCATGTATTTATGCTGATGGTATTTTCTCTGTAAGTAACATACAGATTGGTATATGTGATTTAATTTTATGAAGTATGTAAAAATAGATAGTGTTCGAAGCAGTAGGAGCAAAATTAACATTTATTGTCAATATGTTGTTTTATTAGTACATTGTGAAACATAATTTTGATATATTTTAGATTATAAATTACAGTTAATTACAATTAATTTATTGCTCTCTGCTCAATTCGCTTTTATGAGAAATGTTGATAATGCATTTTTCTATAAACATGTCTTTGTTGAATTTGTCTCTACTACATCAAACGTTTTACAATATTGAAAAACCAATGCTTCTCATATAAATGCACCATACACATATACTATATGCTTTTGTATAAAAAAAAGTAATTTAGACAAGAAGGGAGTGATTCCAAGAAGCTACAATCTGGTATATTACTCGGTTTCTTTATTGATGAATGTGTGGAGCTTATATTAAAGTGACATACATTTTTTAAACGGACTGCTATGTAGTTTAATGAACCAATCCACGAAGCTTGTTGCCTTTTATGCAAAAATACTAAACCATTTTAAGTAAAATTGTGATTACTTTTCCATTTTCATTCGAGACCTACATAAAATAAATATCGGTTAAACCCATTGTTATTCAATATAAACGATTTAGTACCTTTTTTCTAAAAAATGGCGAACTGCATCAAATAATGCAACAAAAAAATATGTGATTCTATTTAAAAGAATGAAATTGACGATCACATGTCCTCTATGCGTTGATACGTAACAAAATGTACTTATCAGAATGTTGTTTCCAAGAGACTATACACTTGTCCAAAGTATTTTTCTATAGAACATATATTGTATGAATAATTTATATTTATATCATGATATACATAATTATTTTATTTTTTAAGGTTTTACCTACCCGGCCACCTATAGCACAGTTATATATTATCCACATTCAGTATATGGATACTGTGAGTACAACAATTTATGTAAATATATTATTTTAATGCACTTGTGCAGTGATTACATTTGTACAACTAGTATAGAGATATGTATACATGTTTGTCCAATATTCCAATTTATACTTATGAAAGCTTTATTTTAAAAGGGAGTTGCTACTGTTTTCGTACTGTGTGAGACATTAACAAAGACTATGTATACAACACTGTGGAGCAAAATTAATGAATTATCTCCTATGCTTAATAAGAATTTAAGAATGACAATGACAGATTATGAAATTGCAGCAATGAACACATTGCAGCAACAATTTCCATTAAGCTGTGTAAAAGGCTGCTGGTTTCATTATAACCAGGTTTGTATACAGGGAGGTCCGTTTAAATAAGAAGACCTAAATGTCTCTTCAGGTTATTGCGATGAAAAAAATATTTGTTACGTAATGTGCATGGAGTCAATGGATCAAATATTTGGCACGAATATTTCTCCGAGGGTCAGTTTTTTCGGAGTTATCAAGGTCGTCCATGTTTTGTGATACATAACTACATTTTTATTTTATTGCATCGAGTAACTGATCGAAAAATACATTCAGATGTGTATAATAACATGACCTTGAGCTTGATCTGAAGGTAAAACTTTAATTTTCGAAGATCAAGGCCATGTTATTATACATATCTGAATGTATTTTTCGATCAGTTACCCGATGCAATAAAATAAAAGTGTAGTTTTATATCAAAAAACATCGATGACCTTGATAACTTCGAAAAAAATATTCATGCCAGATATTTGGTCCATTGATGATATGCACATTACGTAACAAATATTTTTTGCATCGCAATAACCTGAAGAGATATTTAGGTCTTCTTATTTAAACGGACCTCCCTGTATAATAATATTCTAGAAAATATACAGGGTGGTCCACCTAAGTAAGGCCACCTAAATATCTCCTCTAATTGTGGGGTTACAAAAAATATTTTGTATGCTATTTGAATGGTTTTAAAAAACCATTCTATTGCAAAAAAATTTTTTTCTAGGGTAATTTTTTTCGGAGTTTACAAGGTTATCGATGTTTTTTTGCGTATAATTGTATAATTTTTTTTATTGCATCGTGTAGCTGATGTAAAAATACGTTCAGTTATGTACATTACATGACCTTGAAATGACCTTTGAGTTCAAAAATTAAACGGAAACGATAAATTGTCTATCGAAACTTTAGAGACGAAGACGTCGTTCGGGAATCTGTAAGAGTAAATAAACATGTTCACTATCACGAAACCCCATTATGAAATTTGTAAAGCTATTTTTCAAACTGTCATTGTAATAGATGCTCGAAATGGTGCCCCTCCACATCGATACATTTTTTGAAGCGTAGAATAAGAGACTCTCTGGCCCTTTCAAATGTACGTTTACGTATTTTTCAGCTACACGATGCAATAAAAAAAATTATACAATTATACGCAAAAAAACATCGATAACCTTGTAAACTCCGAAAAAAATTACCCTAGAAAAAAATTTTTTTTGCAATAGAATGGTTTTTTAAAACCATTCAAATAGCATACAAAATATTTTTTGTAACCCCACAATTAGAGGAGATATTTAGGTGGCCTTACTTAGGTGGACCACCCTGTATATACCTCTCATAGAAGATATAATCTTAATTCAATTTTTCGTGATAAAGGCTTTATTACGAAAATGGCGCTATTTAGGTCTTGCAGATGCGCCAACCAAAGTATTGTCCATGGCAATGACTTTAGCCTTGACTCCTGAAGACCTTTTTGAAAAAGGATTCTCTGAAATTCGTAATGAATCTGCTTCAATAATTCCTGAATATCCAGCAATAGAAACTTTTATTAAGTATTTACAAACTACGTGGCTACCAAAAATGAAAAAAGTTTCAGTACACGATTGTCCAATAAGAACAAACAATATATCAGAATCCTATAATAATATTGTTTCGTCAAAGTTAGGAAAAGGGAAAAAGAACGTATGGAAATTTTTGGGTAATTGTATTTTGTTTATATAAAATATTTGTATACTATTACGTATTTTCTCCTCTTCTCCTTCTCTATTACAGAATAAGAAAATGATCTGTTATTAAAGATAAATTAGTTCTTAACTTTACAGAACATTTGGAACAGCTACTAATGGACGAAGAAATTAAGGTCAAAAGATTAAGTACAGGACAATCGGTACGTCGTAAAAGCAATAACAAAACTATACTAAGGAACAATAAAATTGAAACATTACAGAAGCAGCTCCCTAATGGAAGGTTTGTAACACATAAATTTCTTAAACTGCATTTATTATAATTGTGTTCATAATTGTATTTATCACTTTTAGCTTTAATGATATTACAAAATATTTCTTTGGGCAGTTCCACTCTAAATAACATCGAACGTGTCTGTGGATTTTTATGAAATTTTGTAATATCTCGCTAGTCGTTCCTCGGCATTGTTTTACCTTTTCGAGTTATAAGGGTCAGAAGTTGAATATATATGTACTTCTTAAGAAAATATGAGCCTGCAGCATCAAACGGTCTTCTTAATGTTGTGCAAGTTTCAGGCAAGAGCATTAATAATTGTCAAAGTTACTACAGTTCAACGTTGCATATGACTTAGAGTTTAGTATATAGCCCATAGAAAAGTGTGTTGGTTTCACTCACAGTCAAGTCATGCGTAAAGTTGAAATTTGGTACCTTTGACAATCATTAATCTACCAGCTGGAAATGTGAAGACTATTCAGAAGAATCCTGTTAAAATTCTGCTCCTCAAGGTTATTTCAAATTTTGAAAAACAAAAATATTGTTTATAATAATTAAAAAGGACATAGCCGTATGTTACATCTCTTGGTTAAACTTTATAACTTCACACACTTAATGTTGGTATTTCTAACATTTTTTCAGTTATAATATTTTAAAAATAGTATTCATCAAATTTCGACTTTCATAACTAAAAAAGGTTAAACTGTATCGACGAACAAGTAATGGAATTTTGTTTCCACTTGGAGTGGAATTGCCCATTTATATTGTAAGAATGTGTCCTTATAAAAGATGTTTATACGTAGCCTGGTGTTTAAATAGGTTAACTTTAAAGGAATACTTATTATCTTTTTATAAGGGCAACAAGATAATAATGTACGGGAATGAAGGTAAAGTATTGCAATTATTATTAATGTAGAAAGTTAAATTATGAAAAAGGTGCAAGTCAAAATATACAAAAATTAAGTGTGTTTCTTATTTTTCAATATTTCTCTCTATATTTCAATATTATTAATAAAATTATCGAAAACAATTTTTTTATTACACCACTTTCATAATTACTGGTAAATGTATCTCCAATAATAATTTTTTAAAGACTTTCCAGACACTTATTTTGACTGTGCTAACAATTCAGTGGTTGCAACTGTAGTTGAGGAAGGCCAAGAATCGCGAAATGAAATCGCCAATAAAACGCAATGTAGGTTAACACATGGTACGATAAATATGAATAAATGGGGACTCTCCCACTTTCATAATTACTGGTAAATGTATCTCCAATAATAATTTTTTAAAGACTTTCCAGACACTTATCTTGACTGCGTTAACAATTCAGTGGGTGCAACTGTAGTTGAGGAAGGCCAAGGATCGCGAAATGAAATCGCCAATAAAACCCAATGTAGATTAGCACAAGGTATTGTAAATACATATAGACAAATGGTGACCTAGTTCCGATTGCGTTGCCCTTGAAATATGTTGTTAAGGTCAACATTTTGAACAACTCCTTCCTATACATATAATGCTAATGAATTCTCCGGGTGATTAGGTAAAGACAGGAATAATAACAGAATTGAGTTTCTCCTGTAAAAAGAGATTTTTTTAATTTTATTTTTCATGTTCTTATTTACAACTATTTACAAAGCTTACCTGTAAAAAGAGAAACGACATTAAATGTCAATTATTCCCTATGTCCTTTCCCTAATTACAATCTCTACAATTATTGTGAGTATTTGTTTTACTAACCTAATTACCAACGCGCAGTAAGTGCGCGGGATAAGTTCGGACTATGACCTTGACAACATATGGGAAGGTGAAGGTCATTGGAGCTGGGTCCCTCTTTGTCTATATTTACCGTTAGTAAGTACATTAAAGGGATACAAACATACATGGTCAAATTGTAACGGGTATAGCTAAGGCCCGCGACTTCCCCGCCTAACACCGCGCCTACCACCGCCCCACTCCCAGCGAGCGCGCCGCGAGACCACGGCCGAGCACAGCCTCCCGTCGCGGCCGCGAGGTGGCCACCGCGACGAGCCGGCTGCTCGCGAGTGGAAGTAGGCGGTGGGAAGGATAAATAGGCCGCGAGAAACAGCAGTCGGGGCAGTTGAGGCCAGGCATGCGAGACCGAGAGCTACCGCCGAATAAGACCTCCGCTGTACCTCCAACCCGACCGCACCCCGTTCCCACCGAAACCACCGTTTCCGCCAGACACCCTCGTTCCCGTATCCGAGCCTGCACCGTGCAAACGGGCCGGAATCCCTCCCCCGAGGGGCGCAAGCCTACGGGAAATTCATCCGAGCCGGCACCGTGCAAACGGGCCGGAATCCCTCCCCCCGAGGGGCGCAAGCCTACGGGAAACTCGTCCGAGCCGGCACCGTGCAAACGGGCCGGAATCCCTCCCCCGAGGGGCGCAAGCCTGCGGGACCGTCCGGCGAACCCTGACCGACTCCCCGACATCGAGGCGATACCGCGCCGCCGCGCCACCGATCCGCCGCGCTACCGATCCGCCGCGATACCACCGCGATACCGCCGCAATTATGCCACCTGTGGGCACCCACTGTACATAGAGAGAACACGGACAATAAACACGAGTATTCTACCAGAAAACGACTACCACTTATTCCTCCTCGAGGCGGTACCGACCCCTGGCAGCCGGCTGAGTCGGCACTCCCTCCACCCCGACGGATACCCGTCACAAAATTGTTTGTGTTTGTTTTTGCAGGTTCTCCAGAAATATGTTCTGAATGTGCTACTAATTCAATAAATTTAAGAACAGTTCGAAAAATACAAGTCCAAGTGAGGAAAAAACGTACGAAAAAAGTAATACAAGATAAAGGTACAATTTAAATTAAACCATCTGGACATTCAATATGAGAAAATTGAAGGAATACTAAATATCGATGAGAACATTTACTTTATTGATTTTATCTCAACACTAATTGTAAACAATGCCTTTCTCTCTCACATAATATTAGACATAGCTTTGAGACACCGATTTGTCTTCCAATAGTATATATGTATATGTTGCAAATACTAATATGTAGATTTTCTACTTTTAGATTTTTTTAGAATAATTAAAATTACCCTTTTCTGTCGTATGGAGCTTACAAAATGTGAAGAATTACTTGTTTTGAGATAACTTTGCAAATAGAAGTATATCCTATTTTTTCATCGTCGTATCATATTTGAAATGAAAAGTAGGCCACAATTCAGTGTTCCTTGAATTTTTTAAATAGTATATTGTTAGAAATATTTAATTCTTATTCAATCAAAAGAAAAAATTCTTTTACAGTAAAAGAACTAGTCAACAAGAACATCGACCTTCGTCAGCCGCGTATAATTTTAGAAAACTTCGAAATTAAAGTGTAGCAGATCTTTTTTATGTGTCGGGCTGAACAACTTTTTACACATCTGCCCATCGCTCGGACTTAGTTTCCGAGATAATTGCAAAAAACCATTGTTACATTTTAGGATCGCTAAAAGAGAGAGTGAATGGAAATTGGAAGAACTGGATGAATGAGAAACGGTTGAATTTGAAAGTAAGTGGAGTGGACTGTATAAATGTTGAAACTAGAACGTATGGATCTACTAATAAATAACTGTATTTCACTGGAAAATGATAGTCAGAAACAAATGTACACTGATGTTGAATAAAGATATTAATTAAATACTCGACTATTAACTAAATCGACTGTTAACTCGACGTTAACTAAATCTCGATCCTTCTGGCGTATCCTGAGTATAAAAATACTAAAGTATATTTGTCTAAAAACTTACCGTTGCTGAGATACTTGACTGTGTTCATTCCCTTAGATTCATTCTGGGACGTATTAGAGGATATGCTCACTACGTCAAATGTGGCATAAAGGCTCATGAAAAGCGTCATTATAAGGCTTCATGAAAACAGTCAAACATCTCAGCAACGATAAGTTATATATATATATGTATCATGGAAGGCGCAGTGTCACATGTGTATTAAAATTATCATTACATGTGGGACATCTATTACACTCTAGTCGCATGATGCATATCATGCAGCATGCAAGATGACCACATGGAACGCAAACTTGTGTTGCTTTCTTAACAAAGCAGATTATGCAATACCCTTCTTTATGTTCTCTAATATCTTCTTTTCGATTATTATTATCATTACTGACTTGATTTTCCGTTTTATCATACCAAAATCTATCTTCAAGAATTTCATAAATGTCATCATCTAGAAAAATATAAATTGGATTGTTAATATATAGTATACAGGACGTCCCACTCAATTGGGATGAATTATATATTGAGAATCGTTAGTGCCACATTTTATAGAAAAGAAAATTAAATAGTGTGGGAAAGTCTAATTTCTCATAGACTTTTTCCATCCAATTATACATTTAGCAATTGTGGATGCACTTTTTTAAAATGGTATGTACTATTTATTTGTGACATTTTAAAGAACACAATTTGCATGTACTATATCAAAAAATAATATAATATGATGTATAATATGATGAGCGCGGTATTTAACCTTCCTCTATAGAATGAGCCCTCACCCAGCTCAAAATATGATCTTATAAGCTCAAACAACGACATGGTGCAGACCCATGTTTCGACCTAAAATCTAATAAGATTCCAGTTCCTTTCTAGTAAAAATCTGAAGGTATACTACCCCCTTATAGGTTCTACCTGGTTATAATACACTTTGGCTCTATATAGGATACAGATATGTAAAGTCAAATAAATTACCGTCAATATGATTGCTGTCAAATTTGTCATGGAGATTTTGTGCACTTTGTATATTTACTATGCTGCTATGTAAAATACATTGCTGGGGTTCGTTGAGATAATTTTCTACAAATATTAAACTTTATAAATTACTTTATATCAGGAAATAGCATTGAGTTCATAAAAACGCAACAAGTGAAAAATAAATTAATTCTTTTATGCTAACAAAAAAACATATGTTACCTGTAACTTTTGTGTCTTTTGTTTTCAGAGAACCCGATGATGTCAAAGCCGTATTTGGTAACGTTCTTCTATCTTTTTTATGCACTCGTTCTGCTAATAATATATATTATTTTGAATAATATGTCGTATTTATATTGCAGGTTGTACGTACTATATAATAAAGCAAATTTATTTACTATTCTCCACCGGTCCATAACTTATATCAAAATAATTGATATCTTCAATCTCATCATTACTATCTTCATCTGTACAAGAAAAACATGTTAATTGTATGGAATATCTTTTATGCGAAGACATAAGATATGTTAGCCAAATGCCTACTCGACCAAATCCTGCTCGAAGCAGAAGAGTTATGTATTTCGTACCAAACCCTGCTCGAAGCAGAATTTGGAACTCCTGTGCTTTGATTGTGACACCAAAGTGTGTCGTGGAATTCATAAGGCAATGCGGCGGCAGATGTTTGTCACATCCATGCGAAGCCTACAGGTAAAATTCCATGCGGCATCATGCGGCATGGGAGCCAAACTTTGACTTCGTTATAGAGGGCAGGTCCGTCGCACTAAGAACGGACGTAACCTTGTTCTAACAGTAAATATCGGTAAAAATTGAAGTAAATCTTCCTGTGTAGGGTGGGAAAAGGTATTTTATTTAAGTTTCAATGCGTAATAAAGATAAAGTGATGCGTAAACACCACAATGTGTCGTGAAAGACAAAGCGCCGTGTTGTATAATTCGAAGAGCGTACGTGCGAGAAAGAGAGAGAGAGAACGAGCGCGAAGAGTGTGCGTGCGAGAGAGAAAGAACAGAGCGCGAAGAGTGTGCGTGCGAGACAGAGAGAGCGCGAGTGTGCGAGAGAGAGAGAAAAGAGCGCGAAGAGTGTGCGTGCGAGAGGAAGTGGATTCGAAGAAGATTGAAAGAAGTATATGGAAAGGGATGACGGAATATTTTTAATTCATTAATTTCTTTTAAAGCCATAATATGTATAATTTTTAATTTATGATGCGCGTATGTTAGGTGTTGCGCGTTACGCGATCATGCGCAGTGCAGTTTGCGACACCAGACTGGGAATAACAGCTCTCACGACGAAGGTGTCGGTGTTTCGACACGCGCACTGATTCCGTCTTGTTTGATTAGTGATTCCTTTGTTAGTTAATTACTAATTATTAAGTTCGTAAATTAACTCTGAAGCGGTGAAGACTGGATGAGCAGTGGATTCGAAGGAAGGAAGGATAGAAGCAGAGAAGACGCCAGATAAGTATTGCCACGTGGTATTGTTACCAATACACGTAACAAATTATTATATATTTTGTATATTCTTTATTCAGTTTTCTTTTACCCCCATGGATCGTAGAGTTTTGAAGAAGTCGGTTTTCGCGAAACCGACTATAATAAATTAAGCGCTAGGCAGAAACGAAATATTCGGCGCGAAATAACCTCAAATTTGAGGAAGTTTTCACGTGACAATAAATTACAAAGTCCCCCTAATCTTGATAATCTGCAGAACATTCCCAGCACGTCTTCTTTATCCGTGCCTGTCAGTAATAATAGTAATGAAAGTCTTATTAATATTCCCACCACATCTTCATTCACGCATGATTCGTCTTCTACCTTTTCATGCGATGATGTGGTTTGGGAATATGCTGGTACTGTTTCAGAAGTATCATTTCGTGATGGTTTAGCATCTTGCTTTGTGGACAATAATTTAACGCACACTCAGGGGAACAACACCTTATCTCTTCTACGTACCCATTCGTGTTTTTCTAGTTTGCCGAAAGATATAAGAACGCTCATTAGTATACCATGTACCAGTGTCGTCACCTCTGTGGTAGAACCAGGAGAGTATGTTCATTTTGATGTAGAGTTGGAAATAGTTAAACAGTTATCTCAATGTTCTCCAATAATTCCTGGAGAGTTGCAATTATATTTTCATGTGGATGGATGTAGTTTAGATAGTTCCAATACAATTCAAATTTGGCCTATTTAAGTCAGAATTGTAAATATCTTAAATAGTAAACCCATTGTAGTAGGGATTTATAAAGGCACTCAAAAAACAGAGGATTGTAACAATTGTCTTCAAAAATTTGTCTCTGACATAAACTTGATAATCTCAAATGGAGGCATTACGTTCCACGAGAAAAAAATTCCAGTCGTATTAAAACATTATATGTTTTATTGCTGATGCACCAGCGAATCGTCGATGGATGAAGAAGACGGTAACATATTGGGAATGTCCCAGTAGGTTATCGCTGTGCTGGTTCATTTTGAAACAGTATAGTTTATTCCAAGTTGCACATTGTACATTACATATTTCTCGTGTTATGATAAATTGTATTGTTATTATATATAGATACGCATGGAAAACAAATAACTTTATGTTATAATCAATAATATCTTCTGTGCAGTATTGTATAGTATTATTTTAGTACTCTAGTCTTTATATAGTACTCACAAATATTTTTAATTATTTCAGATACCTATTTTTCCAAGAATGCTTTACTACCAGGATTACCACCGTAAGTAATTTAGAACAAATGTCAAAACAGTATTATTTTGAGTTGATTAATGAATTGAAAGTGAGTATATACATTATTCTAGAATTTAAAAAAATTTTTCTTCGAAATATATCTATTGTACAATGAGAACAGAACATATATTGCGTCCTAATGTAAGGCCCTTTTTGTTTGTAGGAAGGAGAAACTATAAAAGAGTGGTGTGCTGTCCGCGCTGCCCATGCCTAATGACCTATATTATGTATTATAAATTAATTAAACTCTTCTTAAGCGCCCCCATACCTTATTTTCCATTCGAGGGTTTTATTTCCATTATTTTAAGATTTGAATATTTATTTTTTATTTTATAACAGTTTTGTTATGATAATTGAATTTTATATCATTTTTATTTCCTTCGTGTAACTTGTACAGTTCATTTTTTTAAATTTTATTGTCTATTCGTTTTCTTTCTTAAGATTATAAATATGAAACAAATAAATTTATATAATACAAATATATGTAAAATAAAAATAAATTAAGATTAAAATAAATACGTTTGTAAATTCAATTTTCCCTCTCGTCGTTTATTCCGATTTTTCCCGATATTTGCTTTCAGAACAAGGTTACCCCTTTCTTATTGCGACGGACCTGCCCTCTATAACGAAGGCTGATCGAAGCCAAAGTGTGGCACGAACAGGCACATATGGTAATGCGGCGGCAGATAGATGGCACTTCCGTGTCAAATTTTAGTGGCAGATTCAAAGCATTTTGCTTACTGGGTAAGCTACATACTTGCCAATGTGATAACTTTATTAATTTGAAAAGTTTTTTCATTATGAGTAAACATATTTAAAAATTCTTCTAAAGATAATCTAAAAATCATATACATTCAAATGTAAAATACACATACATATATGTATATGGACAAATAGTAAACATGCCCCAGTAAGCAAAATGCTTTGAATCTGCCACTAAAATTTGACACGGAAGTGCCATCCATCTGCCGCCGCATTGCCATATGTATTCCAGTAGAAAATCTGCCACGCCATATTCGTGCCACACTTTCGCTTCGATCAGCCTTCGTTATAGAGGGCAGGTCCGTCGCAATAAGAAAGGGGTAACCTTGTTCTGAAAGTAAATATCGGGAAAAATCGGAATAAACGACGAGAGGGAAAATTGAATTTACAAACGTATTTATTTTAATCTTAATTTATTTTTATTTTACATGTATTCGTATTATATAAATTTATTTGTTTCATATTTATAATCTTAAGAAAGAAAACGAATAGACAATAAAATTTAAAAAAATGAACTGTACAAGTTACACGAAGGAAATAAAAATGATATAAAATTCAATTATCATAACAAAACTGTTATAAAATAAAAAATAAATATTCAAATCTTAAAATAATGGAAATAAAACCCTCGAATGGAAAATAAGGTATGGGGGCGCTTAAGAAGAGTTTAATTAATTTATAATACATAATATAGGTCATTAGGCATGGGCAGCACGGACAGCACACCACTCTTTTATAGTTTCTCCTTCCTACAAACAAAAAGGGCCTTACATTAGGACGCAATATATGTTCTGTTCTCATTGTACAATAGATATATTTCGAAGAAAAATTTTTTTAAATTCTAGAATAATGTATATACTCACTTTCAATTCATTAATCAACTCAAAATAATACTGTTTTGACATTTGTTCTAAATTACTTACGGTGGTAATCCTGGTAGTAAAGCATTCTTGGAAAAATAGGTATCTGAAATAATTAAAAATATTTGTGAGTACTATATAAAGTCTAGAGTACTAAAATAATACTATACAATACTGCACAGAAGATATTATTGATTATAACATAAAGTTATTTGTTTTCCATGCGTATCTATATATAATAACAATACAATTTATCATAACACGAGAAATATGTAATGTACAATGTGCAACTTGGAATAAACTATACTGTTTCAAAATGAACCAGCACAGCGATAACCTACTGGGACATTCCCAATATGTTACCGTCTTCTTCATCCATCGACGATTCGCTGGTGCATCAGCAATAAAACATATAATGTTTTAATACGACTGGAATTTTTTTCTCGTGGAACGTAATGCCTCCATTTGAGATTATCAAGTTTATGTCAGAGACAAATTTTTGAAGACAATTGTTACAATCCTCTGTTTTTTGAGTGCCTTTATAAATCCCTACTACAATGGGTTTACTATTTAAGATATTTACAATTCTGACTTAAATAGGCCAAATTTGAATTGTATTGGAACTATCTAAACTACATCCATCCACATGAAAATATAATTGCAACTCTCCAGGAATTATTGGAGAACATTGAGATAACTGTTTAACTATTTCCAACTCTACATAAAAATGAACATACTCTCCTGGTTCTACCACAGAGGTGACGACACTGGTACATGGTATACTAATGAGCGTTCTTATATCTTTCGGCAAACTAGAAAAACACGAATGGGTACGTAGAAGAGATAAGATGTTGTTCCCCTGAGTGTGTGTTAAATTATTGTCCACAAAGCAAGATGCTAAATCATCACGAAATGATACTTCTGAAACAGTACCAGCAGATTCCCAAACCACATCATCGCATGAAAAGGTAGAAGACGAATCATGCGTGAATGAAGATGTGGTGGGAATATTAAGAAGACTTTCATTACTATTATTACTGACAGGCACGGATAAAGAAGACGTGCTGGGATTGTACTGCAGATTATCAAGATAAGGGGGACTTTGTAATTTATTGTCACGTGAAAACTTCCTCAAATTTGAGGTTATTTCGCGCCGAATATTTCGTTTCTGCCTAGCGCTTAATTTATTATAGTCGGTTTCGCGAAAACCGACTTCTTCAAAACTCTACGATCCATGGGGGTAAAAGAAAACTGAATAAAGAATATACAAAATATATAATAATTTGTTACGTGTATTGGTAACAATACCACGTGGCAATACTTATCTGGCGTCTTCTCTGCTTCTATCCTTCCTTCCTTCGAATCCACTGCTCATCCAGTCTTCACCGCTTCAGAGTTAATTTACGAACTTAATAATTAGTAATTAACTAACAAAGGAATCACTAATCAAACAAGACGGAATCAGTGCGCGTGTCGAAACACCGACACCTTCGTCGTGAGAGCTGTTATTCCCAGTCTGGTGTCGCAAACTGCACTGCGCATGATCGCGTAACGCGCAACACCTAACATACGCGCATCATAAATTAAAAATTATACATATTATGGCTTTAAAAGAAATTAATGAATTAAAAATATTCCGTCATCCCTTTCCATATACTTCTTTCAATCTTCTTCGAATCCACTTCCTCTCGCACGCACACTCTTCGCGCTCTTTTCTCTCTCTCTCGCACACTCGCGCTCTCTCTGTCTCGCACGCACACTCTTCGCGCTCTGTTCTTTCTCTCTCGCACGCACACTCTTCGCGCTCGTTCTCTCTCTCTCTTTCTCGCACGTACGCTCTTCGAATTATACAACACGGCGCTTTGTCTTTCACGACACATTGTGGTGTTTACGCATCACTTTATCTTTATTACGCATTGAAACTTAAATAAAATACCTTTTCCCACCCTACACAGGAAGATTTACTTCAATTTTTACCGATATTTACTGTTAGAACAAGGTTACGTCCGTTCTTAGTGCGACGGACCTGCCCTCTATAACGAAGTCAAAGTTTGGCTCCCATGCCGCATGATGCCGCATGGAATTTTACCTGTAGGCTTCGCATGGATGTGACAAACATCTGCCGCCGCATTGCCTTATGAATTCCACGACACGCTTTGGTGTCACAATCAAAGCACAGGAGTTCCAAATTCTGCTTCGAGCAGGGTTTGGTACGAAATACATAACTCTTCTGCTTCGAGCAGGATTTGGTCGAGTAGACATTTGGCTAACTGGGTGTTAGTAACAAATAGTAAACAGTTGGAACTAGAGAAAAAGACACATACCTTCCAGCATTATATTCTTCTTGAGCACTTGTTATTTCTTTTCTATGATTAATATTAGCATTTGTACGACGTCTTCGAGATGCTATACCATTTTGCAATCGACTCAAGTCAAGCTCTTGGTCAATAAGCAGATCTTTTACTTTTTCTAAAAATGTAATAACATTTAATTATATATAAACCTCTGTATATGTAGAATAACATAAAGAATAAATTAAGTATAGTCACTAAATTATAAATAAATTCATGCCACTTATCAAAAATTAATTTTATGTGTATAATAAACAATAAAAGTAAAAAATACTGTACCTAAAAATGCCCAAATATTAATATTTTGTTTCCCCAGTTTTTGACATGCAATGTTGTGAAATGATTCTGCAATATTATTCGTACGTACTGGACAATTGTGCACGCTGACTTGCGATGCTATGTTTAACCAAGTACGTCTCATATAGGTCATAAACAAAAGAATACCCGGAAACTTGCTGGATGCAATATCTGCTTCATTGACAAACCTTGTTCAAATTTTATAGCAGGTATTAAAGGCAAAGACATTGCCATATGTACAACAGTATGAGGAGCACTATTTAATCCAAGCTTACGCCACTTTCGAAGAACAGCCTACAATATATAAACAGAAAACTAGAATTGTGTTAATACAAGTAAATGTATTATAAATAGCATTACAAACCTGACAATAATGGAACCAGCAGCCATGCATATCTGCACTGGGAAATAACTTGCTTAAGGTTTTAACAGCTGCTGTTTCATAATCGCTCATTATAAACTTTATAGTGTTTGGCAAATTGGGTATTATATTAATTATTTTTTCCCATATGGCAGTATATAAAGTAGCTGTTCGTTTTTCGCATAGAATAAGTAGAGTCGCAATACCCTAAAAAAATCATCTCATAATATTGAACTCATTTTAATATATAAAACTAATGCAAATTATGTTTTACATTATCCATGTAGCGTATGTGAACTGTGTACAGCTGTACTATGTGGGGTTTCTTCGGTAAGACCTAAGAAAACAAATATTACATAACGTACTGTTGATAATGGAGGATCAATGACCGGTCGAGCACCCGCGATACTAATGCGAATCGTCAAAGGAAGGTGTCGCAACGTGCGATCCTAATAACAAAAGGGATCGACAATCAATAATGTATGCACGTTATCGAATAGAGAAGCAAAAGTACCAATTGTATCTTTTTCCGTATATGTAATATTATAAGAATAAAAACATAGTTAATAGTGCAATATAAAGCTACCTAAAGGAGCGTTAATCACATCCGCTAATTTAACCACCCAGATCCAACAGGTTATGGGCCCAGGTATTTATACCAATAAAGTATAACGATAAGGAAAGGTGACTTAACCTCAAAAACGCCACGTGTTAAAAATATTAAAGGAGACGGGAAGACCGTTTAGACCTCGAAATTATAATCAAAATAAAAATGGCGAGTACCTCGATCAAATTCGAAAAATTAAACAAAGAGAATTACGATACCTGGGAACTACAGATGAGGGCCACGTTAATAAAATGCGATTTATGGGAATATACGAATGGCTCGAAACAAAGGCCAAGTGGCGATGCACAAGCGATTGCTTTATGGAAAAAGCAAGATGAGAAAGCACTCTCTGAATTAATCTTAAGTATTGGAAAATCGGAACTAAAACATATTAAGAGATGCACAAGCTCAAGAGAAGCTTGGTTGGCTCTAAAAAAGCATTTTCAATCCAAGGGTCCTGCTCGTAAAATAATGCTATTGAAAAAGATTGTCACACATAAAATGAAGGAGGGAGAAGATCTCGCCGAACATTTGGATCAATTCATGGACACTGTCGATAAACTCGAGGAAATTGACATAAAAATAAATAATGAATTGTTATCAATACTAATGCTATGTAGTCTTCCATTGTCGTTTGATGCGTTCCAACGAGCGATGACGGCTAGGGACGACGTCCCCAAGCCAGAAGATATGAAGATCAAAATACTTGAAGACTCAGATTCTCGAAAGAGTTCAACCATCCAAGAGGACGACCACAATGTAATGTTTGCCAAAGGAGGTCGTTCTTACCCCCAAAAGGGAACATCAAATGATTACCAAAGAGGACCCCAGAATTACAGAAGAGGAGAAACACAACGCCATCAATATATTGGAGAAAAATCAGGTGCATCAAATCCGATTAAATGTTTTAGATGTGGTAAGCTAGGTCACTTGACACGTAACTGTTATTCCAGGTTCCCGAGGTCGCATCCAGGACAGCCACACAGTAGGGCAGCGGCTAGATTAGCAAATGGAACAAACAAATCCGAATCAGCAAGCCAAGTCGACTTAGTCGAAGAAATTGCCTTTTTTCAAACAGATCACCTCACCCAAAAAACAAAATTGTGGTGTCTCGACAGTGGGTGCTCCTCACATATGATCCCCACCAAGGAAACGTTGTATAATTACTCGGAAGTTCAAAAACCGCTAAATTTGGCTAACAACGACACCACGATGATATGCGGAGTAGGGGAGGCGAAATTAACCATTAATAACGGGTCTGAGGATCGAAAACTAAAATTAAATAAAGTGTACCACGTCGAAGACCTACGAACCAATTTAATGTCCGTATCGAAAATTACCGATCAAGGTCATGACGTCATATTTAAAAAGAATTGTGCTATGGTAAAAGATAGATTTGGAAATATTTTAATGGCTGCTGATCGAAAAGGAGATCTATATTACGTAAAGGAGAAAACCCAAGAAGGTTATGTGGCTGATGCGACTTCAAGAGGGGAACCGAAGAATTCGATCGGGATTTGGCACGGTAGACTTGGCCATATAAACGCCCATGACATGAAGAAAATGCTGCAAGAGAAGAAAGTCTATGGACTCAACTTCAACATAAATGAGGTTTGAAGAGCTGCGAGATATGCGCTCAAGAGAAATTAACACAGAAGCCATTCCGACCGGTAGATAACGATCGAACCAAAGAAATTTTGGAAATCGTGCACGCTGACGTGTGCGGACCCATGAGAGTTCCATCTCATTCAGGAGCTCGCTACTTTATCGTTTTTGTGGACGACAGATCCAGATGGTGCACAGTAGAATTTATTAAACAAAAGTCAGAAGTGCTCGAGAGTTTTAAAAAGTACAAGACTCGAGTAGAAACCGAAACAGGAAAGAAATTAAAATTCTTCCAGACGGATAATGGAAGAGAATTCTATAATAACGAATTTAATGAGTATTTAATTCAACATGGCATTCAGCGGCGATTATCCGCCCCATACACACCACAGCAGAATGGCGTAGCTGAACGAATGAATAGGACTCTAGTAGAAATGGGCCGTTGTCTTTTAAGACAAGCGCAAATGCCACCAATTTTTTGGGCAGAAGCCATCAATACTGCATGCTACATACGAAATAGATGTATCAGCAAAGCCCTCAACGGAGAAACACCACATATGATTTGGAGACAGAAGAAGCCAACACTAGTCCATTTCGAAATATTTGGATGCAAAGTATTCGTCCTCAACAAGATGGCGAAAGGAAAACTAACGTCACGAGGAAAACCATGTGTTTTCGTCGGCTATTCAGAGACTTCAAAAGCATATAGACTTTGGGACCCAGAGGCGAAGAAATTAATAATAAGCCGAGATGTCAGATTTATGGATTCCATGTATTACGATGAGAACTTCGAAAATTTCAAACCCGAAGAGGGGATTGGACCTGAAGAGTTCGTAAACAAGCATCTAGATCAATCGAACGTAGAGATCATTACCGATATTACCACGGAAAACGCACCTCCACACGATGCCAGAACGGAACAAATTGATAGTAATCGCCGCGGTAGAGGCAGGCCAAGGATAGTACGCACAGGAAACAGGGGAAGACCCCGGAAAAGTTATAATACGGTGTCGACTAGCTCCGAGGTAAATGACTTACCTACCGAAGACGAGACAGAAATGGAGGACGATGTCTTCGCGAACTACCTAGCCCCGCCAGATTTAGAAACATGGGAGAGTGCGATGGATTCACCCGACTCAGATTCGTGGGTTAAAGCACTAGAGGACGAATTCCTATCATTGGTTTACAACGAAACATGGGATATAGTCAACCGCCCACAAAACCGAAAAACGATTAAAAATCGTCTGGTACTCGCCACAAAACACGATGGAATACACGAAAGGAAAAAGGTCCGCCTAGTCGCAAAAGGCTGCACGCAGTTACCAGGGGTGGACTACTCAGAAACCTACTCACCAGTAGTGAGAATGACATCAATCCGCCTCCTCGCGGCATTGGCGGCTGAGAAAGGACTAACCATCCACCAAATGGATGTTGTCACGGCGTATCTAAATGGAACGCTGGAAGAGGAGATATTTATGGAGATACCAATCCAATTGGAACAAGTACTGAAGAAGATAACCGAGAACAAACCAGTCGGAGTCGCTAACACGATGATTAAAGATCGAAGGATCATCGACATAGCTTCAGAGTGGCTGAAAAAACTAAAGGATAATCCAGATAGCGTCTGCTTATTGAGACGCTCCCTCTACGGTTTAAAACAATCGGGAGTACAGTGGTACAAACGATTAAAAGATGAACTATCAAAAACAGGACTAAAACCATCAACTCATGACCCATGTTTTTTCTACAAGTACAACGAAGTTGATATTTTGTACTTAACTGTCTACGTTGATGATATATTGATCGCCTCGAACCAGGAAAAGTGGATAAAAGAAATTAAGGATAGCCTATCAAGAAGCTTCCAAATAAAGGACCTGGGAAAAATCAGGAAATGCCTTGGTATTGATTTCCGTCAAGATACTAATAATCATTCTATTGAGCTTTCACAGAATGGCTACATCGAGAAATTACTCGAAAAATTCGGCATGAGTAATTGCAAGGCGATCAATACCCCGATCGAGACGCACCCTGACTTAATACAACCAGGGAAGGTTGACGTGAGCGTCATGGAGGAACTACCTTACCAAAATTTGATCGGTGGACTGTTATATTTGGCTATATCTACACGTCCAGATATACTATTCTCAGTTAATTTTTTGAGCCAGTTTAATTCTTGTTATGATTACAGCCACTGGAAAGCAGCTAAGAGGGTTTTAAGGTACCTCCAAGGGACCAAAAATTATAAATTGTCTTATAAGAGAAATGGACAAGAACTATATGGGGTAGCAGATGCGGACTGGGCTTCTAACCGTTTGGACAGGCGTTCATTCTCAGGGTTCGCCTTCATGTATGCCTCATGCCCAATTAGTTGGGAAACGCGAAAGCAGAGGACTGTCGCTCTCTCTACGACAGAGGCAGAATATATGGCGATATCGGATGCTACCAGGGAGGCTTTATACCTACGGGGTCTATTGACCTCTATAGGAGTACCATGCAGAGTGACCACACTTTGGAACGATTCACAAAGTGCACAGAACCAGATAAGAAATAACCCACGCCATTCAAGGACTAAACATATGGATGTACGACATTTCTTCGTGCACGAAAATCTCGAAAAGGGGATTCTAAAATTAGAATACCTACCATCGGAGGAGATGCCGGCCGATGTACTGACGAAAGGACTGACCCATCACCGTCACGTAAACTGTCTGAATCGACTAGGGATTGATATAAACGTTTAAAGGCAAGGGCTGCCCGACCGCATTGAAGGGGAGGTGTTGATAATGGAGGATCAATGACCGGTCGAGCACCCGCGATACTAATGCGAATCGTCAAAGGAAGGTGTCGCAACGTGCGATCCTAATAACAAAAGGGATCGACAATCAATAATGTATGCACGTTATCGAATAGAGAAGCAAAAGTACCAATTGTATCTTTTTCCGTATATGTAATATTATAAGAATAAAAACATAGTTAATAGTGCAATATAAAGCTACCTAAAGGAGCGTTAATCACATCCGCTAATTTAACCACCCAGATCCAACACGTACTATGACATATACACATTTTGGACTTACGACATATATAGTTTTCAGATGAAATTATTGGACTTGATTTCAAAAATTGATTACTAACTAAGATATGATTCTGAACAACTTTACCATTCATTTACCAAAATGTTCAGTACGACTTTAGGTATTAGTTATTAATGAAAAACTGACCAATCAGGAACAATGCACAGAATAAATGTCAGCATTATAGATTCAAGAATATAATGTGGAATTTTTAAACTTAAAGATAACAAATGTAAAAATGTTTCAGTCAAACATACAATATAACTATTATAATAAATGTTATATCTAATGTTAAAGTATAAAAGGAGGATGTTATAGCAGATTTATAACGGTATTACTATACTTACTGCAAAAGTTCCATCTACGTACAATTCTGTATATTTACTCAATGCTTCAACTAAAATGTCAGATGACAAAATTATTGCGTTTTCCCCTTTTTCTGACACTGCATAGTATACATTTAAGTATTCCAGAGGTTGATAATTTTGAATCATTTCATTTAAGAGTATAAACGTCTCCGGTATTCGTGGCCGACAATATGCTCTTTCCCTTTGTAATGTTGGTCTTAATTTTCGAAAAGAGCAATGTGCTCCAGCATCTGGGTACCTGCAATTATAAACAAATTTATGTCCATCTCAATAAAATTTTGAATAAAAAAATGTTTGAAAACATACTTTCTACAAACATCGTCGAATATTTGCTTTAATGGAAACGCCGTTTCTCGACAAAGCTGAAGCATTTTGTGCTTCATTTTCTCTTGATCGATCCTATGCAAAAGTTTCGAATGATTGTGATCGTGTAACAATTTAATACAACCATCACCGACGTCCATTATTGCCCCGCGACACCCCGTAGTACGGCGTGTATTACAGCGAAAAATATTTTTTGTGCGATTGTCTTTATTATACGTATAATTATTATATACGTAAATAAAGCTACCGACCGATTTTCCAGGAAGTTTTTCCATTTTTAAAACAGCACGTAACAGTGAAAGTAGCACAATATAAATGATACAAACCACTATAAGAGAATTGAATAGCAAATGAACATGTATGAAGTTACGAACAGAAGTATCTGAAACAAACGAAAGTTAACGACAAAACAAATGACTGCAGAGACCGTGTGTAAAGCTAGGATTGGTTCATTTATTTATTTATTACTTACTTCACTCATATATATATGTGAAATATAATACATTTATACTGCGCGGGCAATGAACAGTGCGCCATCTGTAAGAGAGACGCTGGCGAAGGAGAGAGTGGGAATGGTAGGGATGGCAGTCGAGAAGAACGAAAGAAAGACTGAGCACGTGTGCAGAAATGTAACGTTATACAGTTCCTTGTATTATAATATAGAATATATATATTGTTAATTATTGAAGAAGTATAATAAATTTATACAGTCCACCCTGAATCCCAACATGGTAGCAGCGGTTCGTGGTTGTTGAAAATACAAGGAAGAATTTGAAGAAAAAGTGCTCTTGAATAAGTGAATAGTGAAGAAATGGCCAACAGAATGTCAGATGTGACCATACCGGTCTTTGACGGAGAAGATTATGCATCGTGGAAAAAGCGAATAAGGATGTTTTGCAAAATGAAGAAATGCGATGAAGCTTTGGTAAGAGAGAAAACGAACGCAGATAAAACTGATGAGTGGGATGAGAAAAACGTAAGGGCGATAAACTATATATATAGTGCTGTATCTAACAGACAATTGGAATTCATAAGTGATAAGGAAACTGCGTGTGCAATAATGCAAAAATTTGACGAACTTTATTTGAGGGAATCGACAGCCCTACAAATTGTGTACCGGAACAAACTAGAAAAATTAAGATTGAATGACTATAGTGATTCGGCAAGTTTTTTTGGTGACTTTGAGAAGAACGTGAACGAGTTAAAAAGTGCGGGAGCCAGAGTAACGGAAAAAGAAAAACTTAACTATATGTTGAACACTCTACCAGTATCTTACAGTCATATAGGAGATCTAATTGATGCTATGAAACCAGAAGACAGAACGGTAGAATATGTGAAAAATAAGATAAAAATGTCAGAACTGAAAAATAAAGAAGATAGTGAAAAAGTGAGATCAAATGCCTTTATGAGTCAAACAAAAAGCGGAGGAGGAAGAAAGGACATAACCTGCCATAAATGCGGAAAAACGGGGCATATAATGAAGGATTGTTGGTCAAGGAGCGGTGATTCATGGAATCGTAGTCATCACGGGCAGAGTCAAACACGTGGCCGAGGAGGCGCATACCAGCAGAGTCGCAGCAGAGGCGGCGGCTATAGAGGGGGATACCAGCAGCATGGAAACAGCCGTGGCGGCGGCAACAGCGAACGTCGACACGGGCAAGAGGGAAACTTCCAGAACAGGAGCGTTAGCACATTTTGTACAACGGTTGAGTGCAACTCGTTAAATTTAGAGGTAAAAAGTAGGGTGAAAATAAATTGGCTATTAGATAGTGGGTGTACAGACCATATTATTAACGACGACAAATATTATAATAAATGTATACAGTTGAAAGAACCGGTAAATGTGAAAGTAGGCGATGGTCGAATACTTAAAGCGACACAAATAGGAAACGTGGTTAGTTATTTTCAAGTATATGAGAGACAGGAAGAAATATTAATGGTTAACGTTTTTTTTGTAAAAGAAATGGAATCAAATCTCTTGAGTTTTGCAAAAATAACTAATAAGAACAAAATTGTGTCTGAAGATGATACATCAAAAATTTACAATAAAAATAATAGATTGATTGCTATAGCTTGGAAAGAAGGTAGTTTATATAAAATGCAAAGTGAATTAAATTATTCTGGGAAATGCTCAAATGTAACAAGTTCAATGACCTCCAAAGAAAAGTGGCATCGTACTCTAGGCCATGTAAATTTTAAATATTTGAATACTTTATGTAAAGATCAACTATTAGATGGAATACCAAATGATATAGGGTCTGAATTTATGAAATGTAGAGTTTGTATTGAAAATAAAATGCATAATGTTCCCTTTGAAAATAATAGAACTAGAGCCAAAGAAATTTTAGAAATAGTACATACAGATTTAAATGGTCCACATGCAACAGAAGGTTTAAATGGTGAGAAATATTTTTTAACTTTTGTGGATGATTACAGTAAATTAGCCAAAGTTTTTACAATTAAATCAAAAGCTGAAGTTTATGGTTGTTTTATTGAGTACATAAATGAAGTAGAAAATTTGACAGGTAAAACTATAAAGAAATTAAGATGTGACAACGGAAGGGAATATATAAATAGAAATATTCATGAATTGATGAGAGAAAAGGGAATACAAATTGATGCTTGTCCACCTTATGTTCATGAGCTGAACGGAACAGCCGAGAGATTTAACCGTACAATAATGGATATGTCTAGATGCTTATTAGCTGAGGCAAAAGTGCATAGGCGGTTTTGGCCAGAAATAGTATGTGCAGCTGCGTATTTGAAAAATAGAACATTGGCTAATACCTTTGATAGGAAAACGCCCTATGAAATATTTCTTGGTAATAAGCCTAGTGTAAAACATTTACGTTTATATAGAAGTAGAGTCTTCGTACGAGTACCTGAACAGAAAAGAGATTCGAAATGGGATCAAAAAGCTAGGGTAGGAATTCTATTGGGTTATACTGAAGTAGGTTATCGAGTGTTATTGGATAATAAAATAGTTATTGCTAGACATGTTGATATAGTTGAGGAGGATGTAAAATGTATTGGATTTAGGTTGAATGATGATCAAAATGAATCTGAAATAAAAGATATTAAACAAAAAGATAATTCACAAAAAAGTCCGGAGTCAAGTAGCGACTCAGAATATGAGGATCCGCCAGAATTTATAGAGAACATTGAACATCAAGAACTGCGTAGGTCAGAGAGGGGCAGAAAACCTCCTGAACGATACAATGATAAAGATTTTGTCTATAATAATTTTATTTATGTAAACTATTGTAGCGCTGATACACCAAATAATTTTGAGGATGCAATGAATGATACCGACTCTGTATTTTGGAAAGAGGCTATGGACAAAGAAATAGATTGTTTAAATAAAAATATAACTTGGGAATTAGTTGAATGGCCAGAGAATAAAAAAGTATTAGATGTCAAATGGGTTTTCACAAAGAAATCTGATGTTAAGTTTAAAGCTAGATTGGTAGTCAGGGGTTTTCAGCAGAAAGAGATAGTGGAAGATATTTACTCTCCAGTCGCAAAAATGCAAACGTTGAAAATTTTATTATCATATTGTTGCCAAGAGGGTTTGAATATAGAGCAAATGGATGTAGAAACAGCGTTCCTAAATGGCAAAGTGTATTCAGAAATTTATGTTAAACAACCCAGGGGCTATGAGGATGGAACAAATAGAGTCTGTAAATTACTTAAAGCGTTATATGGTTTAAGAGAGAGTCCAAGAGCGTGGTATAATTGCTTTGATAATTTTGTAAGTAGCTTAGGGTTCAAGCGAAGCAAAAACGATTACTGTTTATATGTTTTAATTGATGAAGAGGATATAGTTTATTTGATATTATTTGTCGACGATTTGTTAATATGTTGTAAAAACAAAAGGAAAATTGATATTATAAAGAGTAAATTGTCAAAAAGATTTCAAATGAAAGATATGGGCAAAATAAAAAATTACCTTGGAATAAATATTGATTATAATAATAATGAAAATATAATGACATTGAGCCAAAAAAATTTATATTGAATCTTTAGCAAGAAAATATAAGATCGAGAATAGTAAGTTGTGCAATACACCAATGGAAACAAATTTAAGGTTAGAACAAGCGAAAGTAGTTAGAAATGTTATCGGTTATAGAAATCTGATTGGGGCTCTTTTATACATTAGTTCAGCAACTAGACCGGATATAAGTTTCAGTGTGAATTATTTAAGCAGATTTCAAAATTGTTATAACGAAAGTCATTACAAGTATGCATTGAGAATTTTAAAGTATTTATACTTAACGAGAGATTTAAAATTAACGTTTAATAAAAATGAAAATGTTGCGATACTGGACTGCTATGTAGATGCCGATTGGGCAGGCGATATTGTAGACAGAAAGTCAACATCTGGATATATTATAAGAATGTTTGGAAATGCAATTCATTGGAAATCAAAAAAACAAAACAGTGTAACCAAGGCCTCAACTTTTGCGGAATATGTGGCTTTATCAGAGGCAGTAAGTGAGATAAAAGTTGTACTAGAAATTTTAGAAATATTCAACATAAATGTCGAAAAGCCTATCCAAATATTTGAAGACAATTCAGGAGCAATAAGTATCGCCAAGTATGGAAACTTCACAAAAAATTCGAAATATATAGAGACACATTTTCACTTCGTGAATAATAATTATAAAGATGGTATCATTGATGTTGTAAAAGTTAACTCAGAAGAAAATATTGCTGATATTTTCACTAAGTCTCTATGTAAAGAAAAATTTGAAAAATTCCGAAATTTGTTGAATCTAGTATAAATGTAAGGAGGCGTGTGAAATATAATACATTTATACTGCGCGGGCAATGAACAGTGCGCCATCTGTAAGAGAGACGCTGGCGAAGGAGAGAGTGGGAATGGTAGGGATGGCAGTCGAGAAGAACGAAAGAAAGACTGAGCACGTGTGCAGAAATGTAACGTTATACAGTTCCTTGTATTATAATATAGAATATATATATTGTTAATTATTGAAGAAGTATAATAAATTTATACAGTCCACCCTGAATCCCAACAATATATTTTTTTATTCCGAAGTCTTTCACGTGCACGAAAATAGAACATTTTCATCTAAATAATATACACCTAATTCTGTTTTTACACGATAGATATGTTCCCGAAGAATACGTATAAAAAAATGTACACGAATTTTCTTCGGGAACGTATCTATCGTGTAAAAACAGAATTAGGTATATACAATTTTGCACTAATAAAGAGTAAATGATAGTAAAGATCTATTACACGACAATTGGGCATTTACGTTCTATATTCCAAACATAAGTGAGCATATAATAACAGAAAAACGAATAAGACTTGTACATTCTGTATGTATCTTTCATGTTTTCACAGATGCAGCATACAATCAGATTTGAATACAATTAAAATCCACAATATATAAATACATATAACAAATACACATATAAATACATATAAAAAGTTTTATAGAAAAATTAGTCAGTAATCAGATCAGAATAAAATATAAATTGAAAAAACTAGTGAAAAATTTTCTATCTAGTAGAAAATTGAGATCAGTATATATGAATATATGTATTTTTTTTTAAATACTGGAGTTGTTAAGTTCAATAAGTATTAGCTCAGAAGCTATGAATTTTGTTTGAAATGCCTATATACTCAAAATAGTGTGCCGTGTAGTGAAACTATAACATAATGGTGTCACAAAAGCTAGGATAAGTTGCATTTAACAACACACTTTAAAATGACATGCAACATACAGTATTCTAGAACGAGGATATATTATAGATACATCGATGGAAAATATAATGATGAAAATTTTTTTCTCAATACACAGAGGCAGAGAATTTTATTTTCAGTATCTCAATAACAGGTTCTCAAATCCTTGGTAGTCCTCAGAGAATTTTATTTGACACAGATTGCGCCTGTAAAATATAATTAAAGAAATCACAAAGTATCATGTTCATTGCATTTGAACTAACTATTTACAGATAGAATTTACTTATCTCAAATATTTTAGTCAGATTTTAGCATCCAATTGGTATATATTCGGACTCCACCATAAATGTACAGAGTATACCGCTTGAAATTAGATTGATATTCTTAAATGCCTCCAAAATTACGCATATATATATTCATTACACCATGAAGCATTCTGTACGAATGTCGAATCTTTTCAAAAGCTTTAGAAAATAAAATTATGTAACGACGTGTGATACTATTACACTGTGACAGGAGATGTTATGCCATATTACTTATTAACTGATAGATCCGTATAGGTAAGTATAAATAATAAACTTACGAGAGCAAAAATGATAAGTATTGATAAAAATGTATTCACAAAATGCTTAACAGCAATACAGAGTACGCTAATAAATGAAATAGCGTTAGAGATAGATATATAAAATAGATATACGGATTGGCGAATCAGGAGGATGTGTAATCACTAATAAATTAAAAATGAATATCACCATGTTTTATTCTTGATATTCTGTCTTGAAGAATCGCCCATTAAATTGTCTCCAACATGTTGCCGATATATATGTATGTCTTGGACTAGATCAGACCACCGCTTTTCTCGTAAACAGTAAGTATTCCACAAAAGTGGCGGAAGAAATACTGCAGCATATCTTAGTGGCAACATAATGACCTAAAACAATTTTTCAAGAATTAATACATGTAACTATTATTTTATGTACATAAGTAAAGTTCAATATAAAAATATAATTATTGTAACATATATAACAAATACACTGGACTAGCTCTGAAAAAAAGATAAGTAAAATGTAAAGAAATACCTGAAACATGAAAGCATCTTTTACTATTAATGTTGCAAATAACATTAAATGACTTAAGGATTTCTGAAATAAATTAGGTAATACACCTTGTACTTACAAGTTTATTAATATCAATGGTTCTATCGTGATAGGTAGCGTCAAGAATCACTGTGTTTAAATCAAGAACACATAAAATATATTACAATTTGAAAATTCAATATTTTTTTGCTTATGCTTTTTCAAAGAGTTGTCGTTACATTTTAAATAAAAGACATAATTAAGGATCATTTGTCATATAAAAAAATTATTATTATTTCACTAACGTATATACACATTTGGTCAAATTATCACACCTTGTTAGAATGCTTAATCCCTTGCGGTCCACACAGTTCCATCTCATATAGTTTTAGAACTTGCTATAATATCATACAATTTAGCTTTAATCCAGATAAAATAAGTATATTAGCAATATATTTAGAACAGTGACAACTAGAATTGCTTTCATATAATATTTAATTATGGGATTTATGTAATATGTAATTATGGTATTTATATAATATGTAATTATGGTATTATTCATGAATGGAAAATGAATATGTAAAATACGCGAGCAGTGGTGCAAAAATAACATTTCTAGACTACAATTTCGTGAGTACAATTTTACATGTGCGTAACTCAGCGTGTGCGTCTTAACCATGTGGGCAATCCTTGCGTGTGCGAAAACCCACTGTGTCCAATGTTACTGTGTCCAAAAAAACCGTGTGTCCAATAATACCGTGTCCAAAAGAACCGTGTGCCATGCCGTCGTGCGCAATCGTCTGTGCGCAAAAGAGCCATCCCCAGACGCGACGCGAGACGCTCGACTTCTGGTTTTGCGTTTTGCCTGGCGAACGGCGTTGTAACTTGGGCCTCGCAGCGTCAGAAGCTTGTAACTCTCAGTACGACTGAGGCAGAGTATGTTGCGGCGGCCACGGCAGCTAAAGAGGCCGTTTGGCTGCGAAAATTATTAAAAGATTTGGGGAGGATGGGAGACGATCCTATTGTTTTGTTTTTGGATAATCAGAGCGCGATTAGATTAGTCAAAAACCTTGAGTTCTATAAGAGAACAAAACATATCGACATAAAGTACCATTTCATCCGGGAAAAGGTCGATCAGGGGGATTTGATCGTCAAGTATGTGTGCTCGAATGAACAAAGAGCGGATATATTCACTAAGCCTTTTGCGAAGCAGCGTTTTTCTTTCCTACGATAGAGTCTTGGTATTGTAGGGAGTATCGTTGACTCCCTAGTGCATCCGCTAGGCGACGCAGCGGGCGCCAATAAATAGGAGCACGACTCTATGTATCTAGGGATTTTCCCCGAGACACGCTCGGCGTCCTCCCTAGGCACCAGTCGCACTGAGTCTGCCGCCACGTGCAGATACAAATAAAGTTCCTCTTGCCAACATACACGTGCCTAGTTCTTTACCTGGATGGTAGGCCCCATACCTACAACTGGTGACCCCGACGTGATTGATATGGAGCCGCCTGCGCAAAACATGGCCGTAGCCGTGCACATGGCGAAATTCTGGGCGGAAAAACCAGCATTATGGTTTGCGCACCTGGACGCCCAGTTCGGTTTGCGCGGGATAACGCAAGAGGACACCAAGTACCACCACGTGGTGGCGCAACTTGATGTAAGAACCGCGCAAGAAGTAGAGGATATCCTGCTGAACCCGCCGGAGCAGAATAAGTATACGCGGCTAAAGCAGGAATTAATCGCGCGGCTCTCCACTTCCAAGCAGAGGAAGATTAAGCAGCTCCTCGAACACGAGGAACGAGGAGACCGGACGCCGTCGCAGTTCCTGCGGCACATAAGGAGCCTGGCGGGCAACGAGGTGCCGGAGGATTTCATCCGGACTCTGTGGATGAGTAGGTTACCCGTCGCCATGCAATCGGTGCTGGCCACACAAGATGGCGTCGAGCTCGAGAAAGTGGCGGCCCTGGCGGACCGGATCAGCGAGGTCACGCCGGCGCAGATCCACCCAGCAGCGGCGGAAAACAATGTCGCAGCGCTCGGCGACATCAACGCCCTCGTTGAGCAAATTGCCACACTCGTGACCACCAAGCTGGAGGGCAGAGGGCGCCAACCAAGGAGCAGCACGCCCAGCAGCCGGTACCGTAGACGTTCCCAATCGAAGTCCAAGGCCGAATCTCGCCCCAGCGGCATCTGCTGGTATCACGGGCGATTCGGAGACAAGGCGACAAAGTGCACGAAGCCGTGTACTTTCCAGTCGGGAAACGACCTACAGAGTCGCTGATGGCGACAAGCGGCCCTGAGAGGACAGCACGTCGCCTCTTCGTAACCGACGCGACGACGAAGACCCAGTACCTGGTCGATACCGGGGCTGAGGTCAGCGTGTTCCCGCGGAAAAAAGTAACCGGTGCGCGAACGAAATCGAGCTACCTGCTGACCGCGGCGAACGGTTCACTAATTAACACTTACGGGCACGTAGTGATTAGTGTAGATTTAGGATTACGCCGGGCATTCCCGTGGACGTTTGTTATTGCAGACATTTCGCGACCCATTATTGGTGCGGACTTTTTAGCCCGATTCGGTCTCCTGCCGGACGTTCAGGACCGTCGGTTGATCGACAAAATCACCGGCCTATCGGTAACCGGAACAATACCGACCGGCACGGTCGAATCGGCTCAATGCGTGGCACCAGTGCGAGACAGTGCGGTATACGCGCTGTTAAAACAATTTCAGGGTATTACGCGTCCCTCAGTGTGTGGCAGTGCGGTGAAACACGATGTTAAGCATCACATCGTGACGACACCGGGACCTCCCGTATCACAGCGACCGCGGCGTCTCACGACGGACCGGCTGAAGGCGGCGAAACGGGAATTCGAGTATATGCTGCAACAGGGCATCACTCGTCCGTCAAAAAGTGCCTGGGCATCGCCGTTACACCTGGTGCCCAAAAAGAATAGTGAGTGGCGTCCGTGCGGGGACTATCGCGCGTTGAACGCTAGGACGGTACCCGACGCGTACCCAGTGCCGCACATTCAAGACTTCGCGCAGAGTTTGCACGGGAAAACGGTTTTTTCGAAAATAGACCTAGTGCGCGCGTACCATCAGATCCCGGTCGCGGAAGCAGACATTCATAAGACCGCGATCACTACGCCGTTCGGGTTATTCGAATTCCCGGTAATGACTTTTGGACTGCGTAACGCCGCGCAAACGTTCCAACGTTTTATGGACGAGGTAGTGCGCGGGTTAGACTTTGTTTATGTTTACATTGACGACGTGCTGGTGGCGTCGGACTCAAAAGAGCAACACCTCGGACACTTGGAACAATTGTTCCAGAGGTTCGCCAAGTTCGGGGTAGTGATAAATTCGGCAAAGTGCGAATTTAGCGTCCCGGAGGTGCCTTTCCTCGGGTTCACGGTCGGCAAAGCAGGGATTTGCCCGTTGGCCGATAAGGTGGAGGCCATCACTCGTTACCCCAAGCCGGTAAACCAAGCCGAACTCAGCAGGTTCCTGGGCATGGTAAACTTTTACCGGCGGTGCATCCCTGGGGCGGCGAACATCCAAGCTCCACTCGTGGCTTGCCTGACATCAGGCAAGAAGAGCGAGCCCGTGGAGTGGACACCGGAGGCAGACGCGGCGTTCACGAGGACGAAGGCGGCTTTGGCAGCTGCAACCACACTAGTGCATCCGTCAGCCAAGGCCAAACTGGCCATGATGGTGGATGCCTCGGACATCGCGTTGGGAGCAGTGCTGCAGCAGTTCCGGCAAGGTACCTGGGAACCGCTTGCTTTCTTTTCTAGGAAGCTGAACCCGGCGCAGCGGAACTACAGCGCGTACGACCGAGAGCTGCTGGCAATGTACGCGGCGGTGAAATATTTCCGCCACGCGGTGGAAGGCAGGAATTTCACCATTTTCACCGACCACAAGCCGCTGACCTTCGCCCTCAGCCAGAAGCCGGAGAAATGCACACCCATTCAGTTCCGCTACCTGAACTACATCGCACAATTCACCACAGATGTGCAGCACGTCAAGGGCGCAGAGAACACCACCGCCGATGCCCTATCGCGCATCGAGGAAGTGGTTGCACCGGTGGATTTTCACGAGCTCGCCGACGCGCAAGGTTCGGACGCCGAGCTGCAGCGGTTGATGGCAGACCCCCGAGGCCTGGTCATCAAGAAGATCCGCCTCCAGCAGCCCAGCGTGGACGTGTACTGCGACATTTCCACCGGCCAGGCACGCCCACTCGTGCCAGCAGCTTTTCGCAGAGCAATCTTTAACAGCCTACATGGTCTGGCACACGCCGGACCCAAGGCAACCGTGAGGCTGGTCACGCAGCGCTTCGTCTGGCCGTCCGTCAAGAAGGATTGCCGCACCTGGGCGCAGACGTGCATGCGGTGCCAACGGGCGAAGGTTTCACGACACGTGTCGACGCCGGTCGGGGAGTTCACAGCTCCCACCGCGCGTTTCGACCACATTCACGTGGACATCGTTGGACCACTGCCGCACTCCAGGGGCTACACGCACTGCGTGACCGCCATCGACCGCTTCTCCAGATGGCCGGAGGCGTTTCCAGTGGCTGACATCAGCGCGGAGACCGTCGCGCGAACGCTGTTCGCGGGCTGGATTTCGCGCTACGGCGTTCCACTGAGGATAACGACGGACCAGGGTCGGCAGTTCGAGTCCGTGCTATTCAAGACATGGGCACGAGCGCTGGGAGCGGAACACCATCGAACGACAGCGTACCACCCACAGGCCAACGGGGCCGTAGAACGTCTTCATCGGCAGCTGAAAGCGGCCATCATGTGCCGCCAGGAGGAAACCTGGTCGGAGGCGCTTCCGGCAGTCCTGCTCGGCATCCGGGCAGCAGTCAAAGAGGACAGCGGGACGACACCAGCAGAGGTGGTCTACGGGGAGACTCTGCGTCTACCCGGCGACCTGATTGCGGGCAACGACCAGGTGGAGCTATCCGTCTTCGTGGAGCAGCTGCGAGACCACATGAAGTCGCTTAAGCCGGCTCCGAAGGCGCATCACGGTCATCGACGGGTGTTCGTGTTCAAAGACCTCGACACGGCATCGCACGTGTTGGTGCGTCGCGACGCGGTTAAAAAACCGCTACAACCACCGTACGAGGGACCATATTTAGTTTTAAGCCGTAGTGATAAGAACTTTGTACTTAGAATAGGACAACGCGACGTAAACGTGAGCAAGGACAGGCTTAAGCCAGCGTTTCTGGTCAGCGAGAACTAGTGGTACCGAACCATCATGTGCAATACCAGCTAGGGCCTCCCAAAGACAGAGCAATTTTCCTGTCTACCGATAAATATTATGTTTACATCTAAGTTCTTGTTCCTGCAAAGTTTAAATAGTCGTTTGTATATATTTCGTAGTTATAGCACCGTGGATTTATGTATATATGTTATATTTTGTTTTTATATATATAGCGCGATAAACAAAGAGCAGAATTAGCATGTCTGTCTGCGTCTCACCCGCCATTACTGGCGAGGGGGGTGGTGTAGGGAGTATCGTTGACTCCCTAGTGCATCCGCTAGGCGACGCAGCGGGCGCCAATAAATAGGAGCACGACTCTATGTATCTAGGGATTTTCCCCGAGACACGCTCGGCGTCCTCCCTAGGCACCAGTCGCACTGAGTCTGCCGCCACGTGCAGATACAAATAAAGTTCCTCTTGCCAACATACACGTGCCTAGTTCTTTACCTGGATGGTAGGCCCCATACCTACAGTATGATTACGCGCGCAGAGTATTCAAGCGGAGAGGCTGTTGGAATGTGAGCTTTTCATACTCTGTGCCGTGACAATAGCCAATGAGAAGGCGCCCACCGATTTGATTAATCGGTGTGCTCTCTTCGTTGCTTTTTTGTTTTTACGAGGCCACCGATGTTCATTTTCCGATGCCACCGATGCTCAGTCAGTTGAAACTCTGACCAGGCAACCGACACGACGTGTTGCTACTCTATTTAACACCTTTTTTTGTAAAACGGAAAATAAACCACATTATTAAAATATAAACGCGTTCTTTTCAATAGAGAAGGCTACCAAAGGGGTACATATGGGAAACGCAGTGGGCAAGAAGAGTAGAAAAAAGGGGAAGGGCAATGGGGGGTATGCTAATAGGAGTAAGGAAAGAGATCGAGAGGGAAAGGGAGGAGGGAGGAGATGAAGAAGGTATAATGACGGTAAGGGTGAAGATAGGCGAGAAATGGTGGAGGGTGGTAGGGGTTTACGTAAACGGAGATCTGGAAAGAAAGTTGGAAAATTGGGGCAATGGACAGAAGAAAGCGGGATCCGGGAAAGAGTAATTATAGGGGGGGACTTCAATGCTAGGACGGGAAGAGAAGGGGGGAAATGGGAGAGGAGGAAGAGGGGGAGAGAGGGGAAGGGAGTAGAAAGTCGAAGGATGAGAAAATAAACGTAGAAGGGAGGAGACTGATCAGATATCTAGGAGAGAGAGGATGGGGGATATTAAACGGTAGCATTAAAGGAGACGAGGCGGGAGAGTGGACATATGTAGGGGGGAGGGGGAACTCAGTAATAGACTATATTATAGGGAATGAGCAAACAAGGGAAGAGGTGGAAAGGGTGGAAATAGGGGAACAGATTGATTCAGATCACATGCCAGTGACGGTTTGGATAGAAGGAGTGAAAAGAGGGGATATTAAAAAGGAGGAAAGAGGGAAAGGAAGGGGGAATAAGGGGGGTCGCTGGTCAGAGGAAGAAATAAAGGGTTTCAAAGAAAGATTTGGGGCCCTTAGGGGAGGAGAGGAAGGAGTGGAGGAAGAGTGGAAAAGATTGAAGAAAATAATAGGAGAGGCGTTGGAGACGATGGGGAAGAAAGAGAGAAAAAGGAGGGGCGGATGGTGGGACGAGGAGTGTAGGGAAGGGAAAAGGAAAGTGAGAGAGGAACTAAGGGGATGGAGGAAGAAGGGAAGGGAGGGTAAGAAATTTAAGGAAGAGAAGAGAAGATATAAGGCGTTATGCGAAGAGAAGAAGAAGATAGAGAGAGAGAAATGGGAAAGGATGGTAGAAGGACTAAAAAATGAGAGTCAGATATGGAAAGTGGTGAATATGGAAAGGAAGGGGGGAGCGAGGATAGACGAAAGGATACAGATGAAACAGTGGGATGAATATTTTAAAAAAGTATTAGGAGGAGTAGATAGGTGGGAAGGAAAGGAAGGGGTGGGTAGAAGTGAGAGGGATGGGGAGAGGAAGCTAGATAAGTCGGAGGTCAGCAGGGTGATTAGGGGTTTGAAGGAAGGGAAAGCTGCCGGGGGGGACGGTATACCGAATAAAGTATGGAAATATGGAGGGAATGAGATGGAAGAATGGTTATGGAGAGTCTGTGACAAGGTTTGGAGGGGGGAGGGATGGCCGGAAGACTGGAAGGAAGGGATAGTGGTGCCAATAGCCAAAAAGGGAGACAATAGTAAGGTGGAGAACTACAGAGGTATAACGCTCACACAGACAGCGTATAAAATATACGCGGCGATATTGGCGGAGAGGATGAGAGAGGAGATAGAGAGAAAAGGGTTACTACCAGACAGTCAGGCAGGTTTTAGGAAGGGGATGGGGTGTATAGACAATGTGTACGTGTTAAATTATTTGATTAATAGACAGGTTAGAAAGAAAACAAAAAAGAGGGGGTTGATTATTATGTTCATAGATTAAGCGGCCTTTGACTCGGTAGACAGGGAGGTGCTAATGAGGGCAATGAGGAGGAGGGGGGTAAGGGAAGGGCTACTGGAGAGGTGCGAGGAGCTGATGAAGGAGACGAAAAGTAAAGTCAGAGTGGGGGAGGAAGAAAGTAAATGCTTCTGGACGGTAAGGGGAGTGAGGCAAGGGTGCCCACTAAGCCCACTACTATTTACGTTACTAATGGCAGATGTAGATGAAGAGTTGGAGAGGGGTGGATGGGGGGGGGGGGGTAAAAGTAGGAGGGAAGAAAATTTATACGCTAGCGTACGCTGATGACATAGCGATGCTGGCGGAGGATGAGGAGGGGATGAGAGGGATGATGGGGAAGATGGAGAGGTACCTGGATGGGGAAAAGCTGCAGTTAAACGCGGAGAAATCTAAAATAATGAGATGTAGGAAGGGCGGGGGGAGATGGAAAAATATGAAGTGGAGGTGGAAGGACAGGGAGGTTGAGGAAGTAAGGGAGTACAAGTACCTGGGATACGTGATAGCGAGGAATGGTGGGCAGGAAGCGCAAGTGGAGGAAAGAGTGAGGAAAGGAGCAGCAATAATGGGGAAGGTGTGGGGGATAGGAAAGAGGAGGTTTGGCAAAGATTGGGGTAGGAGAGTATGGCTTTTTGACAAATTGGTATGGTCGGTAATAAGTTATGGGGTGGAAATTTGGGGATGGAAAGAGAGGGAAGGCATGGAAAAGCTGCAGGAGAGATATCTAAGGTGGGTCCTGGGAGTGGAAAGGACAACGCCGGGATACATGGTGAGGGAGGAAATGCAAAGGGAATTATTGAGGGGAAAGGCAGGACTGAGGGCGTGGGGATACGAGAAAAAATTAGCGGAAGGGAAAGGGGGAAAGCTAGCACGATTATGTTGGGAAGAAATAAGAAGAAGGGATAGGGTGGGAGGGGTAAGAGATGGGTGGGAAAAGGAGAGGTGGGAGTTCTTTAAGGAGAGGGGATGGTCGGGTGAGATAATAAATGAAATGATTGAGGAAAGAAGGGAGAGAATGAGCGAGGAAATAATTAAAAAGGAAAAGGAAAGACAAACAAAGGAAAGGAGGAGTAAGATAGAGGAGTCAAAGTCAAACAAGTGGTATGGGATGGTGAAAGGGGAGAGACTGCCGGGGTACCTTAAGAAAGGATGGGGGGAAAGTAGATGTAAAAGAGTGGCGAGATTTAGGTTAGGATGCGAGATGAGGGGAGAGTGGTATTGGATGAATGAGGAGCAGAAAGCGTGCAGAGTGTGCGGATGGGAGAATGAGACGTGGGAGCATGTGTGGGAAGTATGCATGAGAATGGATGAGGAAAAAGGGTGGCAGGAGAGAATGTGGGAGGTGTTGGAAGATGAGGGAGGAGGTGAGGAATGGATGAGAAGGGTGGAAGAGTGGAGAGAGGGGAGAAAGGAAAAGAGAGGAGTGGGAGATGAGCGAATGGAAGGGGAGGTCCAGAGGGTAGGGGGGTAAATGTAAGACTAGCAATATAAGGTCGTTTGTATATACAATTCTCTCTCTGTCTCTCTACATAGTTCATAAGCATAGTTAAGTTATGTATAAGCTAGGTTAACGCATAAATATAAGGTCTATTGTAAATAAACTCTCTCTTTTCTCGCTATATAGTATATCAGTCTAGTTTAAGCTAAGTATAAGTATAAGTTAGGTTAAGTTAGATTAAGATAGATAAGGTCTAAGTTAGAGTAAGCGAAGATGGAAAGACGGCGATAGAAGGAGGTGGTGTAAGGGAAAAGGAATTGTAACCCTTAGGGGAGGCAAAATAAAAGTATATATATATAATCTCTATTTCCATTTAAAGAAATGTTAAGTAGATAAGTAATACATCCCATAGATGACTAAAGGCCGAAAGTACTCCGAAAATATTTTTCCGGAAAATTATTAAAAAATAGTTTAAACATAGTTAAAAAATGTTTTTACAACAGCGTAACAACAATCGTACGGTTAGAAATCGAAAAAACATCTGATTAAAGAAAAAAAACATTGGTCCGGTGCGGGATTCGAACATGGTCCAAAAAGTCTTCAGCGGTTCCGCAGTCGTAGACCATAGCTACTGCACCAATCGGCGCCGTTGAAAGCACCTTCGAAATATTGGGATATACCGTGCATAGTATAATTGTTGTTTTTTGTACTACGCAATTTTTAAAGTATGCACGATGTTTCTCTGAACTTAGGGATGTTTAATATTACATAATATATTTTTACGATAATTATAAATTAGTTTTTCACGGAAAAAACGCCGAAAAAAGTGGTTTTTATTTTTTCCCACTATGGCGCACCAAACGCAGGAATTTGAAAAAAATTGAGCATAATACTTAGGACAATATCTTATTGCTAAATTAATTCTGTTCTAGTGTCTCTTCGATTTCCCTATGAAATCTGCATTTTTTCGATTTTTTTCGTGTTTTTCGATTTTTACAGCCAGAGTTTGCAACGGAAAAATCTGAAAACGACTCAAAGTATGTGGTTTGGTGTCCGAAATGTGTCAGATTTTTTTCAGAATTTTAAATTGTCATTAAATGGGGAAAATGGGCCAAAAACTGGATTTTCGTTTTTCCTCTGTGACTACCCTTACAGATGAGCTATAGGGCTAAAACTTGGCTGAAAGGTATCTTTTTTGGTAGGCTATCGAATGGCGCAAATTGGAATAAAATCCCTTCCAGGGCCGATTTGGCCCCCAAAACCGGCTATAGCCTTTTATTCAAATTTTGAAGAGTTAGGACTATAATTAAGAGAGGGTATGGTAAATGATGGTTTATAAGAATGCATGCGTTGTACGAGTAAGATATGGTTGCCTGTAGATAAAATGTTCATGTAAAAGATAAAACATTGAGAGAGGGTGTTGAGTTTCGAGGTCTCGAGGTTGGCAATGTTTGTGTTACGGTTTGCGGTCTGAAAGATTGGCGCGGGCCCCTCTTCTGCCATGGACGTCTGTGAGGATGGACGCGTTTCGTTGTGTGATAGTATATAGAGATAGAATAGATAAGTTGTTTTCCAAAGAGTAATAGTATAAGTAAATATATATATTCTATAATGAGTTTAACAGAATAAGTAAGCGTGTAATCAATAAATCCATAAATATAGTAGAAATAACAGAAAATAACAGAAATAATAATAATGAAATAATAGTATAATGAAATATATATATAAGTTAACAAGTATCACTAATAAACAAGATCCTGGAATATCCCAACAATAATAAGCGGTCGAAACACATAGATGTAAGTAAATTATATCATACCTCAACTCGTAAATTTATAACAATCCCAACATAAATAAATGATTTCTAACTTACCTTATCTATATTCATTTTTTGGAAAGCATTGTCCAAAAGTTTTAAATTGTTGATGTAGTCGTATTCGTTTCTTGATTGTATTTTTAATTTACTAAGTGGGATAATTCCTGGAAACATTTGATTAAATAGCAGGCCATATGCCACTCCTGTGTGTAGATCAGATAATGCGACTATTTCAATGCCTAATGTTGACAATATCCAGTCCTTCATTTGTACAAGGCTCCACTGTGGCTTTGGCCTTGCTATCGAAAGGTTCGCCCACTTATTGGTAAACATTGTATTTATTATCTGAAATAGAACAATGAAGGAATTAACCATGTTGTATAATGCTAATCTTTTCGAGAAAATGATTATGCACGACCTTTTATTCGTGGCACGCTAATTTAAAATCATCAACCTTATGCGTAATACATACCTTAACGTACCAGATGAGATATTTTTACTGTAGCGTGGCCAGTTGACCACGCGAACATAGCTAGATATATATATAGCATCGATTAATGGCGCGGAGAGGGAAATTTAAATATAAGATGTAATCGCGTATTTAATACATATGTATTCTATTTGGGCGCGATAGTTTAGAGTAGGTAAAGAAAGACCGGGAGAGTTCCATAGAGATCCTTGACGAAATTCGAGTCGGCGAGACTAATTGAGGAATTTAGAGAAAGTCACGCAGCCTCTTAGAGTAGCTTCTCCAATTCAACATAAATTAGGGATAGTCGAAGTCCGGAATCAGTTAAGGACAAGAGGTCATAAATTCTCAGTCAAGGACCCCTTGGAACTCCCTCGGACCTCTCTCTTGTTCGGTCCCACATGGCCCCACGTCCCTCGTTTTGGCGGGGCTTCACCCTCATGCGTACCCCACTCCCGTGCGTGCGCTATTAAGATCCATCCACTACCAATCACCATCAAGCAGCAACCGGAAGACGAGTGATCCGACGAATCAACGCCTAGCCAGAAGATCCTAATTTTCCTATTGGCTAAGGAAGCGAGACGAGAAGGAAAAAGCTGGAAAAGGATTTGAAGCTCCAGGATGAGACAGAACTCATTGTAGAACCGAGGGAGTTACATCCCAAAGAACTACCAATAAAATCTTTAACAATTTTCGCCATTTTACTGTGTGTACTAAGTTATTTGCGAACCTCCACGAGCAAAGCGCTTCAGCGCTCTACTCGTGGAAGTTAAGAAATAAATTTTGTACACAGAGTTTAAAGGCGAAAAACTGTTGTAGATTTTATTAGAAGTACTTGGAGATGTAACTCCCTCGGTTCTACAATGAGTTCTGTCTCATCCTGGAGCTTCAAATCCTTTTCCAGCTTCTTCCTTCTCGTCTCGCTTCCTTAGCCAATAGGAGAATTAGGATCTTCTGGCTAGGCGTTGATTCGTCGGATCACTCGTCTTCCGGTTGCTGCTTGATGGTGATTGGTAGTGGATGGATCTTAATAGCGCACGCACGGGAGTGGGGTACGCATGAGGGTGAAGCCCCGCCAAAACGAGGGACGTGGGGCCATGTGGGACCGAACAAGAGAGAGGTCCGAGGGAGTTCCAAGAGGTCCTTGACTGAGAATTTGTGACCTCTTGTCCTTAACTGATTCCGGACTTCGACTATCCCTAATTTATGTAGAATTGGAGAAGCTACTCTAAGAGGCTGCGTGACTTTCTATAAATTCCGCAATTAGTCTCGCCGACTCGAATTTCGTCGAGGATCTCTATGGAACTCTCCCGGTCTTTCTTTACCTACTCTAAACTATCGCGCCCAAATAAAATACGTATGTATGAAATACGCGATTACATCTTATATTTAAATTTGCCTCTCCGCGCCATTAATCGATGCTATATATATATATCTAGCTATGTTCGCGTGGTCAACTGGCCACGCTACATTACAAACTGCCAGACTTACGGGAGAATGTGTCTCCAGAAAAATACGACGTTTTCTACCGCCCTCTAGAATAGATTTTGGCTGGTGTAGGAAACAGAAGGCCAACTACGGTATTTCGTCGGTGCAGAAGACCACTAAGGAAATTCTCGTCGGCGAGAAGGTGAATCATCACGGAACCGTATCGATTATTTATCAAATATTACATTCTCCGACGAACGTATTCGAATTAAACAGATACTTTTTTTGGTGTTGCTTTTTAAGACGTAAAATATTAAAAGTAAAACTAATATCAAGGACAAAAAATTCCTAGTAATATTGTACGTAAGAAAGTATTAAAACATAATTTTAGGAAAATCAATAATTACTACTTTAAATTTCATATGCGATACCACAATTTGTAATTTAAAAATATTTCATAAACAAGCATTATTTCCTTAGACATTTTTTTATAGTTAATTGTTCCAAGAATCGATCTGTGGGAACAGAAATATGTTGAAAACCAGAATAACGTTCATTTGACATACTATTCCGAATAACAAAGAGTTTGAGAGAGAATCACATGGATAAATTAATATAATATAAAATAATGTAATTGTAGGAGCAAAGATGGGCTAGTTTTATTGAAATAGACATTTCAAATAATGAATAAAAGATAAAAAGTGCAACGAGACGTATGTGTCTCGTTGCGAGTCGTTCTGTACCTTAACCCGCACCAATCACCGGTGCGGGATAGCCGCGCGCCAATCCGCGGAATCCAGCCCGAGCGCGGACCAATCGCAGTGTGCCGAAGATTCGCGAATGAGCACACGAGGTCCGCGTTCGGGCTATAAAGATCGCAACGGAACCAGCCGAAGCCGGAGTTGGTCTGGAGCAGCTCTCGGGTGAACACCCGGGCCCAGATCCTCTCGCAGCCGCGCCAACTCGTGCTAGCCGCGGTATACTATCGGGCGAATACGACGAGGCGCTGGAATCGGCAGAGCGTAAGTGGGTCTACGTCCCCTACGCGAAACCGAGACCGCGACCAGGATCCTGGGAGGCAGTCGATCACCGGCTTGCTCTTTTCAGAGCACCGAGGATACGACACTCCGGACCGTCATCCCTACCACCTGGACCTGTTCCCGCGTCCCGCTCGCCCCTCAGGGATCCAGCGTCGCGCTCCGCACGTTAGTCGTCGATCGGCCGCAGCAGCGTGTGGAGCTCGCCTCTCGGTATACTACCGGAGTCGAGCGCCCTCGCCGGTTTCGGGCCGTAGGCATTAGGTTTACGTCTGTGCCTACGTGCTCGAGCCGCGGTCGGGCGGGGACGACGGGTGGGGGGTTCCGCGGATTCCTTACCCTCTCCTCTCCACGCCCCGCGTGCCCAGCCACCAGGAAACAACCGATTCACTATCGTTCGCTGGGCCGCGGTGGATATACCATCTCGAGGATCGGGAGAGCTCGGGATCGCGCCGAGAGCGCCCGAATCAGGACCGCGTTAGCAAGCACGGCTCGCCCGCGCTCCCCGCGCACCGCGTTCTCTATACGCGCCGCGACCGTACCCGAACCGCGCCGAGGGCGTCCGACGGCAGGCACCGTTCCAGTGAGCACGTCTCGCTCGCGTCGTGTATTTCCCGCGTACAATACCGAAATCGAAAACCGTGCCGGCGTCCCGCGGTTACCCTAGGTTAGTTCTCCGTAGACTTATTAGAGTAAGTAAGATAAGTTGCTCGCGTCGGACTCCACCGTTACGGCCCATTTATTTCTCGTTGTTAAATTGTTAATAGGCCGGGGGAGAGGCAGCCGGCCATCGCCAGCCCATCGCCGGACCGTCTGGGAATCCGGGCGGATAACCAGCAGACCGCGTCCCGTTTCATTTTATATTTACTCGATATTATTCCTTTTGTTTCTTTGCTTCAATTACGTCTTTCAAATAATAAATTAGTTTTGTTTTCACCAACACAGTCTGAGTTATTAGATCACTTCCTTCTCCCTCCCCGACGAACCCTGGTCGCTGAGCGAATGCAGGGGAGGGACCGCGCGCCTCGCTCGCGCCTCCACGCAAGCGAAGCGCCACCGTTACAAAAGAATTATTTGTTACGCATTAAACAAAAATAATTATGTTATCTCTATTCCACACGTAATGAATATATTCGACGAATAAAGATAACTTTTTTCTGAAATAACGAGATAACGGTCTATGATGAACGAACTATCTCAGACGAGGGATAGGTATAGACCAATCACCATATGGGGCTTCTTGTCTCACATGTAAACAAATGGTTTTCTTACGCCCTCTACGCTGACGAACGGTAAATGCTGGAACCAGATCTACAAGAATGATCAAATCTGATTGTTCGGGAATCGGCGACGAGTTGCTCCGAGCAATACGGGCAGCGGGCCGATCCCGCGACTTTGCACTATTTAAAACCGCGCGCGCTCAGGCGCAGCGCTAATTAGCTCCCGAGCACGTCTGTCTCTGCGAATCGGCCCACGGCGCGCCGACCAATTACCGTGCTCGCGGGCAGCGAATATCCGTGAGCGATTCCCGGAATCGGCCTTCCTTTTCGACGAACCGTCTAAGCGATCGCACGTGACACCAAACCGTTTTTATTGAGCCGTGATTTCGGAGAGTACCGCGCTTACCGGGCAAATCACATAACGTGTATCGTGTACGCAGGGTTTGAACAATTCAGTCTGAACCTTTATTACAAATACAAGTGTGACAACGTGAACCTTCTACCGGGTCCAAAGCTCCAAGGCGACTTGATTGCCATCCTGCTTCGCTGGAGGCAGTCTAGGTTCGTCTACGCGGCCGACATCGCTAAAATGTACCGCCAAATTAAAGTCAATGAGCACGATCTCAACTATCAGCGAATCCTGTGGCGCATTTCGCCAACCGAACCGATTAAGGAGTACCAACTCCGAACCGTTACTTACGGGACATCCTCAGCTCCCTTCCAAGCGCTGCGAGTCATCCAGCAGCTGGCTGTTGACGAAGGGCAGCGATTCCCCCTGGCCGTTCCGGTCTTGCAAGACCAAACCTACGTCGATGACTGTCTATTCGGTGCCGACAGCCCGGAGCTCCTGCGACGAACTCGCGATCAGCTGATCGCGCTGCTCCAAGCAGGCGGGTTTCGACTCCGTAAGTGGGCGAGCAACACATCGTCCCTGCTCGAGGACATTGACCCAGCGGATCACGGGCTAGCATCGACCAAATCGATCACCACCACCGACACGATCCCAATACTCGGGATAGCGTGGATCCCCGCGCTAGACCGATTCCAGATTCGGCTCCATCACTCCACCGAGCCAACCAACACAAAGAGAGCGGTCCTGTCAGCCCTGGCACGTCTCTTCGACCCGCTAGGCTGGATCGCCCCGGTCGTCGTCACGGCCAAGCTCATAATGCAGCGATTATGGGCGGCACGGTGCGATTGGGACGAACCTATTCCCGACAGGCTTCGTCACGAGTGGCAAACCTATCTCGGTAATCTTCCGGACCTTGAGGCGATCCAGATCCCTCGTCCCATAGCGTCGGGCCCTGTCCGAAGGCGAAGTCTTCACGGCTTCGCCGACGCCTCCTCGACGGCCTACGCCGCAGCCGTTTATATTCGCAGCGTGCTTCAGGATGGCCGAGTAGAAATCGAACTCCTTATAGCAAAATCACGGGTGGCCCCCGTGAAAACCATTAGCGTGCCTCGCCTTGAATTGAGCGCCGCGCTCCTACTCGCCAGTCTCGTCGCGTTCGTCCGCTCATCGTTACGGTACGAACAGTGCGAAACCCACTGCTGGACCGACTCGAGCATCGTCCTCACATGGCTCAGCCAATCTCCGGCGAAATGGAAGACCTTTGTCGCAAACCGAGTCGCAAAAATCCAAGCGTCTCTTCCTGACGTGCTCTGGCATCATGTCCCAACGCAGGACAATCCTGCCGATTGTGCATCCAGAGGCATATCTCCACGCGAACTGCAGAGTCACCCACTCTGGTGGCATGGGCCAACCTGGCTCGTAAAACCTTCTGAGGCTTGGCCGACTCGCACCTTCGACTCCACTTCGCACACAGAATGCGAAGCGCGACCTGTCTCCATCGCCAGCATGGTCTCAGTTCCCGACCAGGTCAATTTGGCTTCACGCTACTCGTCGTGGCCGAAGCTGATCCGGGTGACCGCGTATGTGCAGCGCTTCATCAAGAGGCTGCGGTCGCAACCTCGCGGCTGCACAACGACGGCCCTCCTCCCGGACGAAGTCGCAGAAGCAAAACGCCACTGGCTCAAGCGCATCCAAGCCGATACATTCCCTCAGGAGCTGCGCACGCTCGCCGCTCACGGGACCGTTCCCAAATCGAGTCCGTTATCCTCCTTGAACCCGTACCTCGATTCTGACGGGCTCATCCGAGCCAAAGGACGGCTGTCGAAGGCGCAGCCTGAAACCGAAAACGAACCCATCATCCTTCGCTCCCATCCTCTCCTGTCACTCCTCATACACTATACCTATCTTACTCACCTTCATGCGGGACCTCAGCTCACCCTCGCGTGCCTCCGACATGAATACTGGATTCTGCGAGCACGTGCAACAGTACGAGCTGTGTTGTACCGGTGCGTTCCATGCACCCGGGAGCGGGCTGCTATTCCTCACCAGCTCATGGGGGATCTGCCAGCCTCACGCATCACAAAAGCTGAAAGAGCGTTCATTCACACCGGCGTCGTCTATGCAGGCCCGATCCAGGTTCGAACCGCTCGTGGAAGGGGACACAAGTCGCAGAAGGCGTACATCGCCGTATTCATATGCCTCACCACGAAGGCAATTCATTTAGAAGTTGTCTCAGATTACACATCAGCAGCGTTTCTCGCCGCCTATCATCGGTTTGTCTCCCGAAGAGGCCTTCCGCGCTCTATGTCCTCCGATAACGGCACCACCTTCCACGGGGCGAATCGCGAGCTAACGACAGCGTACCGCGCCGCCACTCGCGATACCGACGTCCACAATAAAATCGCTATCGACGGGGTAACTTGGCACTTTCTACCCCCCACAGCCCCTCACTTTGGAGGACTGTGGGAGGCAGCCGTCAAAAGTGTCAAGCACCACCTAAAACGGTGCATCGGTGCGCACACGCTTACCTTCGAGGAGTTGTCGACGTTCCTCTGCCGCGCCGAAGCGTGCCTCAACTCCCGCCCGATCGCTCCGACGTCCGAATGCCTCGACGACTATTCCGTCCTGACACCGGGGCATTTCTTAATCGGTGCCGCCCTCGTCGCGAGTCCGGAACCCAGTGCCCTGCACCTGGCGGAGAATCGGCTGTCCCGATGGCAACTCATCCAACGACTCACGGAGACCTTCTGGAGAGCCTGGATGACCGACTACGTGCAGACACTCCTCCAGCGTCCCAAATGGAAAACCAGGCAAAACCTAACCAAAGTCGGCCAGATAGTCCTGCTCCGGAACACCAACACTCCTCCGTGCACGTGGGCACTGGGCCGTATCGTAGCGTGCCATCCGGGCGATGATGGGCTCGTTCGAGTCGTCACCGTCAAAACAGCCCATGCTGAATTCAAACGCCCGATCGCGAAACTCTGTTTCCTCCCGGTCGCGATAAACGAGGCGAGCGACGCGTCCATTAGCACGTGAAGCCACGCCCCACTGTATAATTGCACATACCGCTTAGCTTTAAGTTAGATTTAATTAGCCTTAAGTTGTATATGTATATTCGTCACTTACCTGTACGCGACATTCGAACCACGACACCGATTGTCAGCCAAATTACGCAGTTCGGCGTGTGACAGCGGGCGACCGACCACACTCGAACATTACCGACATCAGCCGAATCCGCCGATCACTCGTTCCGGCCGCCGAGGAAGCACGTACGTGCGAAAATTGTAATGCGCTTGCGCCGCGGCAATCCCGTGTTGAACGTACCCGTTCAACGGGGGGGGGGGGGGCGCGGCGTGTTCGGGAATCGGCGACGAGTTGCTCCGAGCAATACGGGCAGCGGGCCGATCCCGCGACTTTGCACTATTTAAAACCGCGCGCGCTCAGGCGCAGCGCTAATTAGCTCCCGAGCACGTCTGTCTCTGCGAATCGGCCCACGGCGCGCCGACCAATTACCGTGCTCGCGGGCAGCGAATATCCGTGAGCGATTCCCGGAATCGGCCTTCCTTTTCGACGAACCGTCTAAGCGATCGCACGTGACACCAAACCGTTTTTATTGAGCCGTGATTTCGGAGAGTACCGCGCTTACCGGGCAAATCACATAACGTGTATCGTGTACGCAGGGTTTGAACAATTCAGTCTGAACCTTTATTACAAATACAAGTGTGACAACGTGAAGTGCATTCTTTTCTTCTCGACCGACCACGTGCTCGATCCGATTTTCCGTTCGCACAGTCCCGGCGTTCGGAGTTTTCGCCCTATCCGTTTCCGACCATCCGCCTCGAATTTCCAAGCCTTCCGATAAGGCTGTCCCAGCCATCCATTCCCAAACACTGATTGACGAGTTACGTATCTGATGTTATGACTATATGCTCAAATTATATTTTTTTATTTGATGTTATTATGTTATATATCTGCAATTGTCTTTATCAATATAATATTAATAAATATAGATACCACGTTTTCAAATTATAGAAATACAATTTTCATAAATCTTGAACGTGAATATCTTTACGCATACCTTTATTTTATACATTTTATTTATACGTATGATTATTATTCGCATTTCTATAATTTTTTAACACTATTAATACGCATCCATTTTGAATATATTTCGTAACTGAATTTGAAAAAGGAATTATATTGAAATTTACTATACATTTTCATGTATGTTTCATTTAAACAACATGAATTTTGCCTTTAAAGAATCTTGCAAAATATCAATAAATATTAATTGTGAAATTTGAAAGAGTTCAGAATTAATCAATCAATAATTATGTAGTTGATCGTTTTTTGATATATGTCAATCTACTTTACTACTGACTCAGACCGTAGTTGTATTGTTTTCTTGCACGTTTGTAGTGAGAAAATAAACAACGAACGCAATACAGTATTAATTCGATTTAAGGGGGGCGGACTGACCGAACCTGACTCCGAAAAATAATGATTGTCACGCTATGAAAGAACGGCCGCTAGAAGAAGCTAAATAGTAACATTTCTGTCCAGTAGGGGAGCTAGGAACGTTTTCCACAGTTCAGTATCGAGCAACAAACTGTATTGGTAAAACAGAGGAAGAGATAATGTACGAACGTACGACAGCGTGGATAGCGCTGTCGTAGCTTTGTTCGAATAGCCGTGCCGCGGCACACTCACACACCGCCTGGTCGGCGTGCACGTGTGCCTACGCGGATCGCAAGGGTCCGGTTCAGAGTTGGGCAAAATATTTATCTAAATAAAAATTTCGAATAACGAATAAAAGATAAAAATATTTTTATTCGTTATTCGAAGGTTCGAATAAAAAAAGTATCTGTATCCGACGAGTATCGGATAAATACTTTTATCCGACGAATAAAGCTACTTTTTTTTATTCGAAGCGGATTTATTCGAACTTCGAATAATTTTTTCATCTTTCATCTGTATCTTTTATTCGAAGGCTTCAAATAAATCTTCGAATAACTTTTGCCGAGCGCCGAGCATCAAAGACCCAGCGACGACAGACGACATACAATGTAAGCGGATGGAGAATCGCGCACGAATGAAAGTTTAAACTTTTAGATTTTTCAACATATCCTCATCAAATTGTGACGAGCGAATGGAGGGGATTTTCCTGATGAAAATGAGGTCAAATTCGAGTGTAATCGAACAAGTTTCACTGATACGTAATGTTACGATAAAAATTACAGTCTCATTAAAGTCGTGTTTGGACTCATTTCGATCGGAACAAGCTCTACAACTCGTTCGTCTTAACAATATTGTTCTGATTAAAAACATACAAGCATAAATTGCCAATAATGCACGATTCTCCATCTGCTTACATTGTAGGCTGTTGGTCGGTCGCTGGTATTTGAAGTTCCGAGCTCGTAGAGTCACGAGATATCGGTGTGAAACAACTACCAATCCAATTGCAAAACTTCTTTATTTTTCATTATTTTTTATGGGACTTGCGCCAACTAATTCGTGGCATTCTTCTGATTAAAATGACACTAAACGCGGTACAAATTGGGCTGCATTTAGTATTTTGCCAGCTCGACAAATAAACGGCGACGACGCCCGACGAAGACCGACGAGCGCCAAACGTCGAAGACCCAGCGACTCCCAAACGGCATACAATGTAAGCGGATGGAGAATCGTGCATTATTGGCAATTTACGCTTTTATGTTTTTCATCAGGACAATATTGTTAATACGAATGAGTTGTAGAGCTTATCCCGATCAAAATGAGTCCAAACACGACATCATTTGGATTGTCTTTGTAATTTTTATCGTAACATTACGTATCAGTAAAACATGTTCGATTACACTCGAATTTGACCTCATTTTCATCAGGAAAATCCCCTCCAATCGCTCGTCAAAATTTTATGAGGATATATTGAAAAATCTAAAAATTTAAACTTTCATTCGTGCGCGATTCTCCATCCGCTTACATTGTATGCCGTTTGGCAGTCGCCGGGTCTTTGAAGCTCGGCGCTCGCAAAAGATATTCGAAGATTTATTCGAAGCCTTCGAATAAAAGATACAGATCAAAGATGAAAAAATTATTCGAAGTTCGAATAAATCCGCTTCGAATAAAAAAAAGTAGCTTTATTCGTCGGATAAAAGTATTTATCCGATACTCGTCGGATACAGATACTTTTTTTATTCGAACCTTCGAATAACGAATAAAGGTAAAGTATCTTTTATTCGAATCGTTATTTAAATAATTTTTTATCTAAATAATGCCCAACTCTGGTTGTGGTCGCTCTCTCTCTCTCTCTCTCTCTCTCTCTCTCTCTCTCTCCTAAAACTACCCTCTCCTTCGTCTCTGCATTATTGGGAAATTTTTCGAGGCATACCGGACCTTTGCGATCCGCGTAGGCATACGTACACGCCGACCAGGCGGTGTGTGAGTGTGCCGCGGCACGGCTATTCGAATGAAGCTACGACAGCGCCATCCACGCTGTCGCGCCGCGCATGCTCCTATAGGCCTCTGTTTTACCGATACAGTAACTGCTGACGATGAGAGAGATCGGGAACAGAGTACAGCGCTCGTAGCGAAAAATGCCGGAACTATATTTTGCTGAAATATCCAATTTTCCTCAATGATGCAATGTTTGTGGGTTCCCGCAATTATTTGATTAATACGTAAGCATTCAACGTAATTGGCGTTGCATTGAGATCCTATATGTTCCCGCTAGGCGGGAAAGGTACTACGAACTCCATACGAGCTCTAAATCTCTCGATATTTACGATAATGTCACTCGACAACACACGAAATCAGCATGCTGCTGATATTGCAAATTACGACAAAAAACGCAAAAGTAGGACTTCTGAGGACCTTTGCCGCCTAGATTGAACCTTTATCTAACGCTTTTGACCACAAAACAGTATTATCTTTGCATTATTAAGAAATGAGAGCGGGCCTCCCGTACCCTTGCAAATCTCGTGTACGCGTACGGAGTTAGGGAGGGGATGCACGGCGGGGCCACCGCCTTAAGGGCCCGGAGCGCCAAACGTAGAGTGACTACATTACCGACAAAATATGGTTTTACGGGGATCAAGTTTTCGTCCTTAAAAAGGAATATTTTGTCGCTGGTAAAGGGCTCATTCGAAAGAGGAAGGTTCAATCTAATGCGGGCTGGTCATGAGCAGACGAGATTATGGAGATATTTAGAAATATGAGCGTTAGAAGTAGGCCAAACATTGACGATGCACGTGCCGTGGAATTCAAGCATTTTTATGCCGTTGGATGAGTTTTCTGGATGATGTCGAGACCAGCCCGCATTAGAAAATATCTCCAGCTACAAATTGAGCTATAATTTGTCTTGATTCTGTTGCGAAATAAAGGCGAAAACTTGTTTTCCGTTTCGGCATGGCTTTCTAGCGTCAGAATTCATGATATCGATAATATAGAGCAAAAAATGTGACAAGTTTAGTTGAGCTGGAGCTCATCAGGTGGCGCCTAAGTAGAAGGACTTGTAGGGTGGATGGCGCCACCGTCGCCATTCCCCTAGGCCACGCCGCACCGCCGAGTTTCCCTTCTCGTAGCGAACGCGGGAACGACCCGCGTGCGAGAGGAAACTCGACCTCTTTCCGTTCGGATACCTCGCGGAGTAACCACGTGCTCGCAAAGTGCTCGCGCTTCTCTTTCTGTACTCATCGGCCTCCGTGGCCTCGTTTAATAAATTGAACTTTCATGGTTCTCGTAGAACCACACGTGAGTGTCGTTAATTCGGCGTTCCGCCTAGTGCCTCCCCATCATAATATATATAATACGTAGAGTAGGCTACGTGCCTCTTTGCCCTCCAGAGGCTTTGGACTTTCACCGCGAATGAACCAACCTTAACAACCTACAGACTGTCGAAGTGGGATTGGAAGAAACTGCAAGCGTAGATTGTGGTTATGTTCGACGCCTATTCGCTCATCGGCAACGTGCGTCTGTATATGTGTGTATATGTATATAATTTTCCTATACATGCAAATACTCCGCTAGTTTGATGTTTCGGACTCATGCAAGCAATGTGCAGTTGTCCATATACGCATATAGCATAGTCGTAGCTGTAGCTTCATGTATCATATGAAATTGCGATCACATTTGTATACCGATGAGCTTACATAAAGTACCACATTATACAAAAGAGAAAAAGAAATTGTTAACCCTTTGCACTCGAGTGGTGACTCTGAACCACCACTAGAAATTGTTGTGGCATTATTTCAAAGAAATTACAACAAATATTACAATGTATTTGTTACATTACAAAATTTGAATTGAACAGGTTACTAAACATTTAAATATTATATGTGGAAATCGGATCAGTTTCGTATGAATAAAATGAAAATATTCTAAGACAGAAGAGAAAAATTTAGTTTTAGAATGAAAATAGCGCCGAGTGCAAAGGGTTACTTTTACAGGTCTTGAAAATAAAGTGTCAACCTTTTTCATTAAATTATAACAATTGAACTACCAAGTCTATGAAAATAATCTTTTAGGTGCATACAGTAGGCACGCGAGAGTAGAATAATGATAAAAATAATTTTAGTTGAAAAAGGAATATATTGGATTTTAGGAATTTAAAGGAATAACGCAAAGGCAAGATGGAGAATATAACAAAAAAGATTAAACATATCAGTTTTAGTCCTATATATTTAAAATTAATTTTTAAATATATAATAATTTTTTTTTCCACTCTTATGGACGCCTCTGCCATTCCAGCCACCGCTGCCTCCTCTGCCACCCCTGCCTCCTCTGCTGCCCCAGCCGCCACTGCCACCCCTGCCGCCACTTCCTCCTCGTCTCATCGATTTGATTTCTTTTTCTATTTCCTGCAGCTGTAACGTTAAAAACAAACATTATTAAACGGACAATTTTTTAAATGTTCTCATTCATATACAGTAACGAGCAAAACTGAGTCTACACTATTTGAAGCAACATAACTTTTTAAAACTTAGATCAAATGACTCGAATGTTATTGAGAAGTTAGAAGGATTAGTTTATTAGACGAGGTGTAAAAAATTTTTGAAAAAAATTTGAATTGGTCGGAATCGCAAAAGACATAGTAAAAGTTGTTTTTTTCAGCTTTTTTATCTGAGCCTGTATTAAAAATTTAAAGAATGTATTTGATTCGGTCGAATAAATTATATCCATGCTGGAAATTTCACCGATATTGGTTAATTCGTTTACGAGTTATAAACGCAAGTGGAAAAATTGCCATTTTTCACGATTTTCGGCCGCACTTTTAATCGTTTATAACTCGTAAACAAATTAACCAGTATAGATGAAATATTCAGCATGGATATAATTTATTCAAGAAAATCAAACACATTTTTTAAATTTTCCATACAGGCTCAGATAAAAAAGCTAAAAAAAACCAACTTTTACTATTTCTTTTGCGACTCCGACCAATTGAAACTTTTTTCAAAAATTTGTTACACCTCGTCTAATAAACTAATCCTTCTAACTTCTCAATAACATTCAAGTCATTTGATCTAATCACAAAACTATTGTACGTACCTTCTTTGCGAAAAAAAGACTCTCGTCCGACCGCCTAAACGATGTAGACGATCGGGAAGATTGGTTTCGAGACGCGTGCGACAGCCATGTCGGCGACCGCGACCGCGATCCGCGCCGCGAGCATCGCGATCGCGACCCGCGTCTCGGGGAACGCGACTCGGGCCGGGAGCATCGCGATCGCGATCTGCGCCTCGGCGATCGCGAGCTCCGGCGCGAATATGCCGGCGAGCGGCGCGACGTCAGCCTCCTATCCGTTTGTGTCGCTACGGTTGGCATCTGAAAAAAATTACAAAAATTATTGTAGCAGACTCTACAAAACTCTACATATCTATATCTTGAAATATGTTTGCTAAATGAAATATTTTGATTGAATGAATTTTTATATTTTAAATTGGTTTTTGTAGAGTTTGCCTTGGTTTGACACAACTTTCCTACTTTTCTGTACATCTGTTTGCACACAGTTTATTCTGCGTGCATTGTTCCTGTTTCTGCACAAATATCTTTATTTTTATTCTACTTCTAGTTTTGCGCTTCACTGTATGCTCAGTGAAGGTTACAAAATCAGATACACGTCGGTGTCATTTTACACGGTGGATACGTACCGTATAAAAAGACCGTGCAAAATAAGGAAACAGAATGGAATAAAAATACAAAACTTGTGTAAAGAAAGGAACCATGTACGCAGAATATGCATACCGCGTGAAAACAGATTTGCAAATAAATAGGAAACTTGTATTAAACCAAAGCAAACTGTACAAAAACCAATTTAAAATATGAAGATGCTTTCGATCAAAATATTTGATTTCATAGAAAAGCCGCGTTAAAATTAGTGACACGAAAAAAAGAATAAGAGATTTCCTGCAAGAGACAGGCGTAGCAAGAGTGAAGGGTACTTGCGATGTTTCCAGCTGGACGACAACTTTCTTTCTAACGATCGCACCCTTGCCAGGTCCTATCGGCAAGGCCCAGGGCGCCTGTTGCATTCATTTGTCTTTGAGTGGGGGGTGAGAGTGACAGAGCGGTGGTGAGAGTGAGAGAGAAAGGGAGAGGAAGCGGGGGCGAGAAAGAAAGAGAGAGAAAGCGGGAGTGAGAGCGAGAGAGAAAAAGAGAGAAAGCGGGGGTGAGAGCGAGAGAGAAAAAGAAAGAGAAATACTTCAATCATATGTTTGCACTATCTTTTGCTCTCTCACCGATTTGTAACCGATGTGTGACAGAATTGGTTGACCAGTTCACCGTCGCGCGCTTTACAGTACGAAAGTACGAAGCGATTCGTTATTACAACGCGGTTTGTTAATAATTTTGTAAAGTGTAAAGTGTAATTGCGTGAATATAGTGTAAAGTGTAAAGTGTAAATGTCAATATAGTGTAAAGTGTAATTGTGTGAAGATAGTGTAAAGTGTAAATGTGAATATAGTGTAAAGTGTCATTGAGTGGGTGTTACAATCATGGAAGGAAGAATACAAGGTGATGAAGCGCAAAGCAACGTGGGGCGTAAAAGAAAAAACCATTATACACCATTTGGGACCCGCGCATCTAAAAATAAAAAGTGGCGAGAAAGGTAAGTTACGTTTTATACTATGAATTTGCTGTTAGTAATATTTATTTATGTATGTATGATATATGTCGAATGTAATAGAGAGAAAGACATGATAACTTGGTAACGTGGTAATATGGTCTCCCAATTATATATGTCGGGGCGTGATGGCAGCGATGCACCCCGTCGGCAACAACGCGTAACGCCTATAGGACTTAGTTTAATTGTAAAATAACGATTTACCGTACCCTGATAATTGCCCTGCGAAGGGGCAATAAAACAGTCCCTGCGTACCTGCGCTACCCCTCTTCGCGCGCGGGGCAAAGGGAGATGCGAGACAGGGTACCTGGAATGATGGGCTGGGACCCTGTTGAACGTGACCACGGGCGACAGAACAGTTTCCGGGACGGTAGAGCGAAGACTAGCTTTGAGGAAAGCGACTTCTCGAGAGTAAAAGAACAAAAAGACGTACGCGAACATTCTGTGCGGCCCGTGTGCTCGTTGACGTGTCTCTCGTTGCGCTACGCGATCCGGCATCGCGTGTACGTGTAGAGTCCATACGACGTTCGCGTAAGCGCGAAAGGAGCGAAACGATGGAGAACGACGACGGACAATCTCCGACGGGTCCGAGGACGGAAGAGTCCGCCCAGCCTCCGACATCAGAAGTGGGATTCTCGCGGGAAAACTCAGCTCCGCGAGTCTCCTCGCCCGAGAACGATGGAACAAATTGGAAGCTAATGTTCGAGATGCTATTAGGACGGATGCAAGGTCCAATAGTGAATCAACCAACACACGCCACCACCCGGATATTCCTGCCAGAGTTCGACCCGGATAAGGAGGACTACAGTGCGAAAGCTTGGTGTAGAACGGTGGATGTGTGTCTCGCAGAGCGACCGATACAGGGCAGCGAATTGGTCATGGCTCTAAGCAGGGCATTGAAAGGTGGCGCGTCCGCGTGGATGTCGCAAGTGAATTACGCTGGCATGAACTGGAGTGAGTTCAGAAAAATGTTTCTAGCCCAATATGATACGTTCGAAACCCCTGTGGGTGCAATGATGAGGATCAACGGGGGAAAACCAAGAGAAGGCGAGTCTATGCCTTCATACTCAAACCGTGTGCTGGCCTCATTTACTAATTTATACGCATCGATGTCGACGGAACAAATCGCTATAGCATCAACATTGGCACATTGCGTGCAGATAGATCCTCGACTGCAGCGCGTTGCGTTCACAACAAATATCGATACGCGGGCTTCATTACAAAAGGAGCTGATGGCTTTCGGGTTCCGTAAACGGCCAGTTACCACCGATGGAAGAGAACCGAAGTCAACGGACAGCAAGAAGCCGAAAAGTGTTGTTACGTGTTTTACATGCGGCAAGGAAGGACATAAAGCCACGGACTGTCATCGACGCCAAGGAGCTACCAGGTTGCCGGGACCCAAGCCTGGCACGAGCGGAAGCAACCGGGGACCACCGAAAAAGCCGGTTACCTGCTTCAAGTGCGGAGAGGACGGCCATGTTGCTCCACAGTGCAAGAAGGAGGATGGAAGACCACATCCGAGGATACCCATGGAACGGCAGATCAACTTGTGCAGTATCGCCCCGGTAACAGCGGAACTAGCGGAATCGGGTGAGGTCTACGAATTTTGTTTTGATACGGGTGCGGAATGCTCTCTGATAAAAGAGTCGGTGGGAAATAAATTTTCCGGTAAGCGATCTAGAAATCTGACAAGGTTAATTGGTCTTGGCAACGCTAACGTGATGAGTAACTTACAGATCCTGTCCCGAGTGGTAATACACGATCACCGCGTTGAAATTCTCTTTCATGTCGTGCCGGACGAACATTTGAGTTATAGTATTTTGATTGGACGCGATTTGATAACGCAAGGGTTTTCTGTTGAAATTTCGGCGAATAGCTTCAGTCTAAGACGGGATAAGATAATAAAAATTTGCGAAGTTGGCAAAAAGATCGATAACTTTAATAATGTTGACACAGATGTAGTTGGTCCCCATAGAGAAGAACTAATCGATCTGTTAAAAGGATTTTCTGAATCGTTTGTCCTCGGTACACCTACGGGTAGGATAAGTTCGGGAGAGTTACAAATAAAATTAATAGACCCTAATCGTACTGTTCAACGACGACCATATAGACTTAGCCCTGATGAGAAGCAAACTGTAAAGGACAAAATCAACGAACTCTTGTCTGCCGGGATAATTAGACCTAGTTGTTCCCCGTTTGCCAGTCCCGTAATCCTCGTTAACAAAAAGGACGGTTCTGACCGTTTATGCGTTGATTACCGGGAACTAAATAGTAACACAGTCCCCGATAGGTACCCCTTACCGCTCATAAACGACCAAATCCAGCGACTAAGCGGCGCACAATACTTTACGACGCTAGACATGGCGTCGGGTTTCCATCAAATCCCTGTCCATAAAGACTCGATAAAAAAGACTGCATTTGTTACTCCAGATGGTCAATACGAGTATTTGTCCATGCCGTTCGGGCTTCGTAATGCACCTTCGGTATTTCAGAGGGCCATAAACCAAGCCCTTTCTGGACTCGTAAACACATTTGTAGTTTGTTACCTGGACGACGTTATGATTCCGGCCAACTCTATACAAGAGTCCTTAGAGAGGCTACAAATAGTACTAGAAAAATTAAAGTCAGCGGGATTCTCACTCAATTTGAATAAATGTGCGTTTCTAAAATCACGTGTAGATTATTTGGGCTTTGAACTGACCGCGGGGGAAATCAGGCCAAACCCACGGAAAGTAAAAGCATTAACCGAATCTTCTCCTCCATCAACGGTGACTCAGCTTAGGCAATTCATAGGCCTTGCTTCCTATTTCAGACAGTTTATACCTAAGTTTTCTCAGATCACTTCCCCACTATACAAATTGACTACGGGAAAAGGAAAGATAGAATGGAAACAGCAACACGAAAAGATCCGACAAGACATTATTGCAAATTTAATAAACGAACCCACACTAATGCTATTCAATCCGTCATACCCAATCGAATTACATACTGACGCCAGCTCGGATGGTTACGGTGCTGTCCTAATACAAAAAGTAGATAGTAAATCTCACGCGGTCGCGTATTATAGTAAGAGAACCACTGACGCCGAATCGCGATATCACTCATACGAGTTGGAGACGTTAGCGGTAGTCAATGCCATAAAACATTTCCGCCACTTCTTGCAAGGAAGACAATTCCTAGTCGTCACTGATTGCAACTCGCTTAAAGCCTCGCGTACAAAAATGGACCTTACCCCGCGAGTACACAGATGGTGGGCATTCCTACAGGCATACGATTTTGACATTGTATACCGAGAAGGAAAGCGCATGAGCCACGCGGATTTCTTCTCGCGAAACCCTTTACCGATCAAAGACAGTCATAAACGGATTGAACAGAAACGGGTTAATTTGGCCGAGATATCGGAGAACTGGTTACAAACTGAGCAACTACGAGATGATGAACTGAACAAGATCATTTCCCAATTGGAAAATAATGAAATGGATCCTGATACCGCCAAAACATATTCGTTGAAATCAGGAGTTTTGCATAGAAAAATACAACGTAAAAATCGCAGTCAACAATTACCCATAGTCCCCGTACATTTTCGATGGTCCGTAATTAATAATGTTCACGAGTCTATTATGCATCTTGGTTGGAACAAAACCTTAGAGAAGGCCTATCAACATTACTGGTTTCCTAACATGTCGAAGTACATTCGTAAATTTGTCGAAAATTGTATCACGTGCAAATTATCAAAGTCTCACTCAGGTAAAGCGCAAGCCGAGCTGCATCCTATCCCAAAGGTAAGCGTACCGTGGCATACGATTCATGTTGACGCTACGGGAAAACTTAGCGGCAAAAATAACATAAAAGAATACGTGTTTGTGTTCGTCGACGCGTTCACCAAATTTGTAATTTTACGACATTCCATAAACATAGACGCGGCCAGTGCCATCACAGCACTGAATTACTGCGTGAATTTATTTGGGGCCCCCTCCAGAATTATTGCCGATCAGGGTAGATGTTTCGCAAACAGCAATTTTCGTGAATTCTGCAAGACCCATAATATTGACCTGCATCTAATCGCTACAGGTACGTGTCGTGCCAATGGTCAGGTAGAAAGAACAATGAGTACGCTTAGAAATATGCTTACCGCGGTAGAACTAAATAATAGCAAGTCCTGGCAAGAGTCCCTTGAAAATGTCCAACTAGCGTTAAATTGTACAGCGAATCGTACCACTAAGCATAGCCCTTTGGAATTGCTGATAGGCAAAGTTGCCAGACCAATATCATTGTCAGTTGCTAATGATAACGGCGAAGAACTCGACCTTTCGGACATCATAGAACAAGCGACCCAAGCGATCGACCAAAACGCCGCGTACGACAAAACACGATTCGATAGTAACAAAGCAAAAATTGTTAGGTTTTCGGTCGGAAATTACGTTCTTATAGAAAATCACGAACGAAATCAAACGAAATTAGATGCTAAATTTCGCGGTCCGTATAAGATAATAGAAATTTTGCCCAACGACAGATACCGTTTGAAGCCTGTAAGTGGCAATAGAGTACTTAAATATGCTCACGAGCGACTGAGATTGATGCCTGATAGTTCTGTTCCCATAGAGTTTGATATCCGTAGTAATTGGAGCGACACCGAATTAACAGAATGTGCCAGTGTCGGGGATGACAACAGTGAGGAAAGAAACACGTGAAAATCCATGCGTCGTGCTTATTAGTCGTAAGCCATTATTCCCAAACCCAGTTTAGCTGGTAAAGGAGGCGGGGCGATGTAACGGCAGACGATGGATGTATTGGGTCGTGTTGATGACTGCGAAATGTGTGACCACGTGATTGGTCAGGAGTCGTATGAGTCGACTGAAAAAGGTGTGACCACGTGGTTGGTCGGGTGCCACATGGGTGGCTTTGTTCTGTTGTGTCCAGTAGTGGACTAAAAGTTCATGTTGTTGTCTTGAGCTCACGGTGTGTCAGAACCGCTTGGCCGAACTGTTTATTCCGTGGCATCGAATTATCTGAATATGTTTTTATCCAGAATTGGTTAAGATTGCCCGCATGACATCGAACGCGTGTATAGTGCTTCGACATAGAGTACATGGCAAACATGGCATTCAGAGCTCAATCGATATTTTGTCAGAATGGACGAACGGGAAACATAGATGGTATTTCTTTTCCAGACGATGTATAAAGTCGTTGCAATTCCACACGAGGACGTGTGACAGTCAGGAGGGCCGTGTCGGAGCGTGATGGCAGCGATGCACCCCGTCGGCAACAACGCGTAACGCCTATAGGACTTAGTTTAATTGTAAAATAACGATTTACCGTACCCTGATAATTGCCCTGCGAAGGGGCAATAAAACAGTCCCTGCGTACCTGCGCTACCCCTCTTCGCGCGCGGGGCAAAGGGAGATGCGAGACAGGGTACCTGGAATGTTGGGCTGGGACCCTGTTGAACGTGACCACGGGCGACAGAATAGTTTCCGGGACGGTAGAGCGAAGACTAGCTTTGAGGAAAGCGACTTCTCGAGAGTAAAAGAACAAAAAGACGTACGCGAACATTCTGTGCGGCCCGTGTGCTCGTTGACGTGTCTCTCGTTGCGCTACGCGATCCGGCATCGCGTGTACGTGTAGAGTCCATACGACGTTCGCGTAAGCGCGAAAGGAGCGAAACGATGGAGAACGACGACGGACAATCTCCGACGGGTCCGAGGACGGAAGAGTCCGCCCAGCCTCCGACATATATATATATGCAGGGTGTCACAGCTAACTTGACCACCTTGAATATCTCGCTTAGTGTTAGTAATAGAAATAAACGTAATAGGACAATATTAATCTAACCGAAAGGGCAATATAATGATTCGGAAAAAACTTTTTTCGAGGTCATTTTTTCTAGATATCAAGATCATAAATTTTTTTTTAATGGAACTATATATTTTTTTATCGTAGAGGTAAAGACCTCTTCAATGACATATTATACAATGACCTTCGTGTGACCTTGGGTATGAAAAATCCAAACAGCATTATAGGTATTATCAGTGATTAATTTACCATACTAATTGGTTTGATTGAACTACTCGACATCGAAGCTCCTTCGAGAAGGATGACGTTTTTCCGGGTATCTCTCCGCGTATAAACGGGATGCTTCCGCAGAGTTTCCAGCCTCACCATAAATAAATATATCTGTTTTCTATTGTAAACTGACATCGAACTAACAGTAGTAAACGAAATCAAAAGCTTATCAGCGTTTATAAATTGAAATTATTCATTATTGAGGATAAGAAAAACTTATTCACTAACATTCAATACATTCCATTCATCGGTGCGGTCGGCGCGGCCGGCGCAATAGACGCAGTTATAAATAAATATAAAACCATGGCTCTGTTGGACAGGGAAAGAGATTTTACTGTACATCATATGTTCCAATATTAGCAATTAAACTATTAGAACAGCCAGAGAATCATTTATTTTCCGTATACAACAATGTATTGCAAACAATGGTCATCGTTTCGAACATTTATTGAAATAGAGTAGTTCAATCAAACCAATTAGTGTAGTAAATTATCGCTGATAATACCTGTAATGCTTTTTGGATTTTTCGTACCCAGAGTCATACGAAGGTCATTGTATAATATGTCATTGAAGAGGTCTTCACCCCAACTATTACATCGCCATAAAAAAAAATATACAGTTCCTTTTAGAAAAATTGATGACCTTGATATCTAGAAAAAAATGACCTTGAAAAAAGTTTTTCCGAATCATTATATTGCCCCTTCGGTTAGGTTAATATTGCCCTATAACGTTTTTTTCTATGACTAACACTAAGCGAGGATGGTCAAGTTAGCTGGGATACCCTGTATATATTTCTTTCTAAAATTTGATTCATAATACCCGCCGGCGCACAGTGCGGACAAACGGTCTGTTTTTGGGGACTTCTCGTAGTTTGGTTAGTATATATAGAGGAAATTTCTTACAGACAATTATATTTACCAATGTAGTTAATAATTATAACAAAACAAATTCACAATTTTTATGCATAAAAATAATTGTTACATGATTTTTAAATGAATAATAATATGAATTTCCTGCTAATATGCAGTTCTGCCAAAGGAAGTTTTCGTACATCGTCAAATAAACATGTAGTGAGATACATCTACAGTGTTCCCGTGCGGCGCACAATGGGCAATTTGTTCAAAATCGGATTCAATATCAAGGAACTTTCGATAGGAATGAGGTAGAGCGATGAAATTTTTTTTTAAAGAAAGCTGCAACTTTGTAGAATATTGGAAAAATAGAGAGATTGTGGTATGAACGTTTTTTAACATCGAGAACATTCGTTAAACGCGCACAAATTCAAGAAAATTTTAGTTTTTCCAATACCACGCGCGGAAAAAAATTTTGTTTAACATGCTACACATCAGTTCCCATAGATTTTTTCACACTGATTTCAAATCTGGTCTCAAAATTTGTCTACGACCTCAGGATTTTGCAAAAAATAGATTTTTGTGACAAAAACTAATGAAGTCATTTTTTCGTTGAAATGATTGGATGGTAATAATCTCCCTATTTTTCCCATATTCTACAAAGTTGCAGTTTTCATTTTAAAAAAATTTCATCGCTCTACCTCATTCCTATCGAAAGTTCCTTGATTTTGAATCCAATTCTGTTCAAATTGCCCACTGTGCGCCGCAGCGCACAGTGCAGACAAGTGGAGCACATCTCACTAGATGTTTATATCAGGATGTACGAAAAATTCCCTTGGCAAAACTGCATATTAGGAGCATATTAAAACTGCATATAACAATTATTTTGATGCATAAATATTGTGAATTTTTTTTAATTTTTTAATTTTATTGTTAAATTTAATTTTTTGTGACTAATTAACAATACATATACATTGGTAAACACATTTGGATTTTTGTCCAAAATTTTGCCACTTGTTCGCCTTAGTCACAGTGCGGAATTTACTGTTCAAGATTTACTTTTTGAAATTCAATGTTCGTGTATATCACGATATGAAATACATTTCTTTCGCAAAAATGGATATTAGGATGAAAATTGGTAATTTTTCCATTTGAATTATAATTTCGTTGAATTATAATCTTCTACACCATTTTTTACTTTTTGCATATGTATTTTATATTTATCTTTTTGTATTCAATGCACACCAAAATTAAAAAGTGTCAAAAAGTATTTTTTATAATCATTCATTATAATTATAGATAATTTTTCAATTATCTTAAAATAATTTCCATGCTATATATTACGCCCTTTGTTATTTCGTATTATTTCACATACGTGTTATGCGTTTATAAAAGATAAAGGTATAAACAAAAATATAACAAATATAAAAGATAAGCCAATTAATTTAACCAGTACGTTTTCAAATTGATGAACTTTTGGTCAATTTGTCTAGTCAAATTAATTATCTGCAGCTTTTGAATGTCTGCAGGCAAAGTTTGCAGAAAACGTAAAAAATTAAGTTTTAGTTTTGTTATGATTCAATGAAAGATATACAATACTTACCCAAAAACAGTGTGAATACTCACTATGAAAAACTGAAGCACATTGTTCATATTTTGCATTGACTCGGTTCGATTGTTATAAAGAAAATATCCCATTACGTAGCATTCACAGTGCATTTATATTCTTCCTCCTTGTTAACGTTTATAACCTTGAATGACCTTGAATGACCATGACTATGTCGTTGAAATTGTCTGGAGAAGGGCTACAATCGTAGCAGTTCAAAAATATGTGGTTCCATTAAACAAAAACTGAGATGACATTCATATCTTCTTGACGCCTCCACCAATCAAAAAAATAGTAACATCGAATAATCAGCCGCTCGATACCAAATAATTTTGGCCTGATGCGTTTTTTCCTATCACCAATAGCAACCAAGTTATTCAGGTGGCCGGTTTTAGTGCCTCACCCTGTGTAACAGTACATGCTCGAAACATGTGTTTTCTGACGTCAGTTCGAATTTCAGTTTGGGTTTCTGTTATGGTCGAGTTAGGCGATGTCATTTTGCAGATCTTCCTGTCTCTTAGGCGAATTTATTACTTTACGACTCGGGTACGGCAAAAAAACCATTCTCACGTCCTTGAGAAAGTCTGCCCGTTCGTACCGTTTCACAATGAAACTTGACGTACCACAGACCCACGCAGGGTGTGTTTGAAAACTGCTTCAATTTCCGGTAAAGTTTGTTTCTTCTACCTTCACTGCATTTCTCCATTCGACTGCTGTATCCTCATTTCTTTCCAAATTTTTAAAAATGTCCCTGCTATGAAAACACTGCAGTTGTTTAAAACAATTACAAAATAAATGTTGAGAAAACATTTTTCTCAAATGACAACATTTTTAGCAGATACTCCTATGTTTTCACTATAAGCTCCTAAAAACTCATTCTCATCGGTTTGTTAATTCTAGTCTTATCATTTAATGAAAAAAGGGTGACACGTTTTTTTACACTTCTGTAAAATGAACAATTTTTAAGATATCGAAAAATCATTGAAGATTCCTTCATAGGTCACTGAAGAATAGAACATATTCAAATTTGAACAACACCCACAACATTATTCCAAGAACTGTCCGGTTTTGCGTGGAATAACCGTATTATTATTATTATCTTCAGTGAGCTGACATGCTTTCTGGTTTACAATAAATACAAATAAGTAAACGTATGTTAATATACAATACGAACGTTTAATACAAAGCAGTAGTAGTTATTGACGAAGGAAACGCTCAGGTATAGGCCCGTGGGGGGTCGCGCGCTTCGTAATGCCCGAAGCAGGATCGCATCTGGAGGTTTATGATACGTAAATCGCTATTTAGAGGGTCAGAGCCGTAGAGGTGCACGTGTCCAAAAAAAAACGAACCTTAGGCCTGACTGCAATAATGAGTTAAAAACATCTGGAATACCAGTTGTACCTTTTGCACAAAAATAGCGGGACTCAGGCGTTCGTATCATAAACCTCTCTATTCATCTAAAAATACAAAATAGTATCTTTTCAATAATTTTTAAATAAGAAAAATAATGACCCCCTCCCCCGGGGGGCGGGGTTCCCCTTTCAATTACATATGAACTACAGCATATTTCAAATTCATCAAAATCCCTGACATCGAGGCCAAAAAAGTAATCGATTTGACGTAGAATCACCCGTATGAATTATGTAGGCATAGTTGTGCTAATTCAGTTACGTTGTAATTCAATTGCACAATTGAATTACATTATATTTCAATTATATAGTAATTCAACTACGTTGTAACTGAATTACATAATTCAAACATTTCAATTAATTCAATTACTTACTAATTATTTTAATCAGATGTTAAATTGAAAAATGTGAAACTATTTCTTGTTAAACAAACTATATGTTCAGGCGACGACAATTGAATGCAGCAGCATGCAACAGCGAAGCAGGCAATAACAAAATAGAAGTAGATTTCTGTGCGGATAATTATCGTGAAATGCTGCCAGCTATGTCGATGTGCAATACGGAAAACATAGAGATAATAGAAGAAATTGTAGAAGAAATTGTAGAAGAATCACACAGTGCCAACACTATACAAGAAGCAGCAAAGAACGAAGAAAAAGATACAGATGTCGAATATGGCACTAATTCCGAATCCTGCTGGATCATAGAGAATGAAGAATCGGATACAGTGGAACCAGCAATATCGCAAGGAATAGACTTTGTTGACTTCAGCTATGTCTTCGATCAAATTGTAAAGCTTGAAGAACATTCACAAATAAATTGCGGCATCAAGCATTTAAAGATAGTTGGATGTCAACAAAACGGACTAGAGAAAATCTATCACGTGCAATGCCAGATGTGCAATCACAAGGAGCGCATACGATGTATTCAAGAAAATAATGACGCCATGGATATCAATCGCACGCAGTTTCCGCAACAATACTGACAGGAGGCGGATATAAACAGCTGGAAGAAATGATATGTGGCATGAATATGTCGTGCATGTCTAAGCATTTATACCGAAAATGGCACGACGAAATAATCGATGCCTTCGAAGTGGCTGCACAACGAGAGATGGAAGATGCTGGAAGACAGGAGAGGGAATTAGCCATAGCAAGAGGCGACGTACATCCAGGATGTAATATACCGTTCATTCCGGTAGTTGCAGATGGCAGCTGGATGAAGAGGTCATATCGTGGCGCCGATTATAATTCCCTTTCTGGTGTAGGAGCCATCGTGGGATATTACACGAAGAAGGTTCTACACCTCCGTGTAAAAAATAAATTCTGCTTCGTTTGCCACGCAGCAGCTAAAAAGAAGGAAGTGGCACGCGAGCATCTATGCTACAAAAACTGGGGTCGCGATCAGAGTTCAACGGGCACGGAAAGTGCTGCTATTGTGGAAGGATTCCAATATAGCGTAGAAATGCACGGCCTAATATACAACATTTTGGTTGCCGACGGTAATAGCAGCGTCTATAAAAAGATCTTGGATAACGATCCGTATAAAGAGTACATGGTACAAGTGCGGAAAATTGAATGCACCAACCATCTTTTGCGGAATTTCAGCAGAAAGATAAATGAGATCGTCACAAAAGGCCGCTACAAAAATCTAAGAGGTATCGTGAAGCAAAATGCCCTCCGCCTGCGCACTTGTATAAAGAAAGCTGCAGAACACCGCTTCAAAGAAAAGCTGAGATTATCAGACCAAATAAAAAATTTAAAAATAGATCTGAGAAACGTGCCAAGTCACGTGTTCGGTGAACACAAAGAGTGTCAGAAATTGGCTTACTTTTGTAGCAAATACTCTGACCCCGAACAAATCAATTATGTCCAGCAATTAAAAGAAACGGGTATATATCAAAACATCGAAGAAGCAATGCAGCCGTTCTTCGTCCATGCGGAAAGTTTACTATATGCATTGAATAATAACGCCGTAGAGTGCTTTAATAATATAATTGCGAAATTCATCGCAGGGAAACGCATAAACTATGGACAAAGAGGTTCTTATCAAGGTAGAGTCTCTGCTGCTGTCGTCCAATTCAACACAAAAGAAATATTTAGTCGATTGAGCGCTGCAATGAGCAAAGAACCGACAACCTTAGTAAAACAGTTGGAAAATCGACGTAAGCGTGAAGCGGAAAAGGAAATTGAAGCATAGAGCACGAAAGAAAGCATCCTCCTTCCGACAGGAGAAACAACAATGCGACAAAGATTATGGCCCCAGTGCTGCAAAACCAGACATGGAGGAGACAGTATATCTTTCTGAATGTGAGAGACACATGGCAACGCTCCTCGAGTGGCAATCGATGCGACACACGATCGAGGCTGAAACTCGTAGTCAAGGGAACAGCGAAAGATGGATGGCTTATAGGAAGAAATTATTAACAGCATCCAATTTCGGCCCAGTATGCCGATTACGAAAGACTACATCACGAGCAAGTTGTTTGAAAGCTGTGATGTATCCACAAATCGAAAGTCTGCCAGCCGTACAATACGGAAGGGAAAACGAGATGAACGCCCTGAGACAAAGGGAAGTAGAATTAGGAATCTCTATTCTACCGTGTGGGCTGTTCATCGATTCTGTCGTGCCTTACTTAGGTGCGACACCAGATGGACTTGTACAGGACGATACAATCGTCGAGATAAAGTGTCCATATTCGGCGAGGGATTTAACTCCCGATGAAGCAATGGAGAAGTTTTATGCGATACGACGCATTTTTCAGGGTGATAAAATGAATAAAACTCACCATTACTATCATCAAGTGCAAGGACAATTGCACATAACAAATAGACAAAATGCTCTATTCTGTTTATGGACGCCAAAAGGAATGAAGATAATACAAGTGAAAAGAGACTATGCATTCTGGGCAGCAGAGATGGAAGAAAAATTAAAAAGATTCTACGAGGACTACATGCTGCCAGAAATAATAGACAGTAGATACAACAGAGGCCAGCCGTTTAGGGAACCATTGTTGGTACAGAAAGAAAGTGCATGTGCAGTAGAACCAGGTACATCTAATCAAAGATAAGAGGCCTATATTGCACCGGCGAGTGCAATACAGCGCATATGAAGAGCTGTTTTATGGCCTATTGCGACTGCACCGGCGAGTGCAATACAGCGCATATGAAGAGCTGTTAAAAAACGATTGTAATTGAAGGTCGCAATTGCACCGGCGAGTGCAATACAGCGCATATGAAGAGCTGTTTTATGGCCTATTGCGACTGCACCGGCGAGAGCAATACAGCGCATATGGAGAGCTGTTCTAATAGATTCATGAGCACAAATATCCGTACGTATATTAATTCTAATTTTTCATTTTGTATTTATCTTACGTTTTATAATTTTAATATAATAATATTTTTGCATGTGTTCAGGAAGAATCTGAAGTAATGACTAGATTGCGGATCATTATGGAAAATGCACCTATAAAATCCGCAGTCTAGTAATTACAACCAAGGAGGAGTCAAGTGTTGGGAGGAGGTTTAGTGGGTAGGCCAACAGTACCATATGATGGAGAATCCCACACTCCCGGGGGTTGGGATGGCCCCTGGACATTGTGTATAAAACATTTTACCTCCCTGTACTCAAAACACTAAAAAAAAAAAAAGAAAAAACATGATGCTGATAATTTCCAATATTTTTAGAGTGTAATATGTTTTGACTTGAGTTTTTGTTATTGTAGACCCCCGTGGGAAGGAAAAGTGACACTTGGGTGTGCCATAAATTAGTCCTCCCTCGCTACTGCCCCGCCGATGACAAAGGGACTGTCCTGCGACCTTGGCCCAGAACTCACACAAAACATCCTTGCTTCGGTCGATTGTACGAGAACTTGTGTGCAGCAAGCTTGTACTTGATAGAATTTTTAATCGTCAATTAAATGTGATGCCAATTATATCATGTTCGGTGTAATTTTTATCAGAAAAGAAAAGAGCTTATTCCGATGAAAATGAGTCCAAACACGACATCATTTGAACTATCTTCAATGAGATTGTAATTTTTATCGTAACATTACGTATCAATGAAAATTGTTCGATTACACTCGAATTTGAACTCATTTTCATCAGGAAAATCCCATCAATTCACTCGTCACAATTTCATGAAGGTATATTGAAAAATCTAAAAGTTTAAACTTTCATTCGTGCGCGATTCTTTATCTGCTTACATTGTATGCCGTTTGTCAGTCGCTGGGTCTTTGAAGTTCGGAGCTCGTCGGACCTCGTCACCGTTTATTCGAGCTGGCAAAAGTTATTCGAAGATTTATTCGAAGCCTTCGAATAAAAGATACAGATCAAAGATGGAAAAATTATTCGAAGTTCGAATAAATCCGCTTCGAATAAAAAAAATTATCTTTATTCGTCGGATAAATTCTCGTCGAATAAAATTATTTGTTCGATTCTCGACGAGTAAAGATTTTTTATCTTTTACTGGTTATTCGAAATTTTTATTTAGATGAATATTTTACCCAACTCTGCTTTCAAGTGTTAGAGCTCGATCGCGGTCGCTCGTCGTAGTATGTCTATCTTGTTCAGTCTCGGGATGGCTCTTCGCTATCCATGTCGAACCTTTAGAGCTTATCCAGATGGGGCGATTTACGCACGTTTCAAACAAAAAACCTGACCGCGACATACGCTAAAGAGATAAAAATAAAAAATATTATTAATAAAACAAAAAATCTTACTGCGAAAAGAATTATTGATAATTTATACTTTCTATTTATATTTTATTTTTTATTTTATTTATTATCAATATTTTATTTGATAAATTAGTTTTTTGTTTCTTCTCTTTTTAATTCTTTTCGCAGTCGGGTTTTTTGTTTTTTTATAATATTTCTTATTTTTATCTTTTTAATATCTTTTAATATTTTTAATATTTTAATCATGCCGTGATTGTTTATACCTTTCATTTCCACGTCGAAAAATAATACTCTTCGTATTAAAATTCAAATCTATTATATTGATGTGTTAATATGTGTTTATATATTTGTTAACAATATATAAAAAACGTAATTTTTAAAACTATACTTTTCTTCTGTAAATTTTACATATACATATATTCGTGTTATATTGGTATAGAAAGTTTAAAAAATTAAGAAGATTTTTAAACAAGTCAATATTCAATGATTGTTTAATACAATTATTTACAATTGAAAATTCCATATTTTAAATTAAGAAAGAATAAGTCTCCAAATTTCGACAGATCCGAAAGGAAGAAAAGAACGCTCGAACCAGCTCGAACGCTTTCCATGCGATCATCGACGGTGTTTGTATGAATACGATACGGCAACATTGCCCTTTTAAAAGCTGACAACGCAGTAAAATCTAGCTTCCTCGTCACACACCTCTTGTGTTGCAACGTCAATCGAGTTCTCTTTCTGATTCATAATAGAATACGACCATAGCTCCATCTCGTATTCATCAGTCAGCTACACATTTGTAGGTAATACCATTTCTGTAAAGGAAACTGTACGGCAGATACCGACCACCGAATCTTGAAAAGTCACGTGACTGACCCGGGCCCTTAAGGGGGCCGGCAGGAATTTGACCTTGACTGTCACGCCACTTCTCGAACGGTCAGTAGGGAAAACTCATTGTGGAATGGTTAAAATTTTTTTTGTGGAACTACGTCGCGTCTACGAGATATCGGTAAAAAAAGAATATATGAAATGCCGACTGAGGATGGTAAGAAGATTGAGTAGTAGCGGAAGAGAGAAACGAAAATTGAGAGAGAAAGCTAGCGACTAGACATGGTTGCCACTGTGACGTGGCAAAATTGTCCACGTCCCTCAGATCGGAGATCGAAAGACCGGGCCGCCCTTTGGCAGCACCACCGCGATAACGGTGGTCGTGATCGATCTCCCTGGGAGCGTCCGAGATCCCAGATCGGATATTGACGCGGTTTGAATGCCGCGCCACTTGGCGCGACACGAAGTTGCAGGACCGTGGCCGGGTCCCAGGGGGACCCGGATCCTTTTCCCAGCTCACAGGAACGCGGAAAATCCGGAGGGAAACTGTTCAGGGGACGGCTACGGAGGACGCCCTACAGACAACCAACGAGAAGGACACCGAGCCCGGGCCTACCAACCCGGAGGCGCCGCCGAGGAATTACGGGTCTGAGGCGTACATCTTCTCGACCTCGTCGCCGCCTCGTCCCGAAAAGCTACACGCACCCGTCGAGGGAATGGCACGCGGTCTGTCTCCAAGGGAAGCGGCCAATCAACGCGCGTCACCAAGAAAGCGTTAGCCGATGGATCCGTAGCCGAGGACCCCGTACCGCCGGACGCGGACCTGACGCGCGAAAGCTAGCGATAGGTTAGAGCGTCGCGCGGGAGCAGGGAAGAGTAGGATAGTGGGGGACGCCTCGCTTCCGCGTTAGCGAGTCTTCGCGAAGTAGGGGACTGTGCTGCCGAATCTAGTCCGGGTTAGTCACTTTTACCAGTGCGTAAATTACAAAGTATTTTCGAACATCATCACCGCTGCCGAGGGTAGGCATTGAAAGAGCTGCCGAATTCCGGAGAGTATAAGCCGCTAGGGAGCCCAGAGCTGCCGTCAAGAGAGAGCGAAGCGACTAGGAAGCCACGTGCCGCGTGGTAAGTGCCGACCAAGTTTTTTTCCGCACCATTATAATTTTCGCGTTGGCTCGGTAGCGTTTTTGCGAATCGGCCGGACTTCGAGTCGAATTTAAGACGTAACCTCGCTCGCCGTGAATCGCGATCAGAATAGAATCGAGAAGGGGGTGAGGCCGTCGGTCGGTGAACGGACGGGGGGCCCGTATCGTTACCGATTTTTGGCGAATCCAATCTGGGGACGTCCCACGGTGAGACGACGCGACGAAAACCGTATCGCTGTTTCCGGCTAATTCCGACGGCCACAGTCATTTCGAATTTGCTGCCGCGTATACCATCGGAACCCGGTCGCTTCTCGACCGGCTAATTGCCACTCGTAGCTGCCGTACATCGCGCACACGATCGGGTTCGACGCGTAGGAAAGTAGAATCGGGAGAAATAAGCGCGAGCGACCGTCCAACTGTCGAATCATTGTACAATACCGCGCGGGCTTCGTTTCCATCGCTGCCGGGTCGCCCCGGCAGCCTTCTGTAATCAGCAAGATTAATAAATGTAAAGTCGAAGCCCATTCTCGTCTATCTTTCTTTCGTGAGAAACCTTTCCGCCGCGGGAAACGTCCCGCATTCCCTCCGCGTAGAATCCTGGCCCAGGCTGCCGCTATTCAGGCCCTCGCGCGGTTCTCGTAGGTTCGGCAGAATAATTAGCGTCTCGCGTAATCTTCGAAATTGTTCGTGTGACACTTGCGAGTGTCTGGCGCCCGTTTCGAGTCCCGAACCTGGTAAAGTCTTCCGTCGGGGAAAACGCCGAACCTACGGGATACCGTTTGTCACCGGGCGAAACACGTTCCGCGCGGCCGAACGTGCCTAACCCGTCGTGGCCCCGGTTTTCGTCCGTCGGACGGGTCGGAAAACGCGGGCCCCGTGACACCACATATAATCCTTCGCCTCACTGTTGCCATGTCATCAAAACCGTAAATGTACAAGCGTTTCGTGAAACTGATTCCTGCCTCGTGAGCCTCATTCAGCCGACCAACACAAGCTAACACATACATTGCCACGGGCGCGTAGATATACGCAGGACTCGTTGTCACATTACCTCTGCAGTTTTTCGCTAATATCTCTGGAATAAAACTCGAATGGCGGTCACGTGTATGCAAAAGCTAATGAAATCATTTGATGTATATTAAATTAAATCAATTTATTCTTAACATTATAATAATTTTATATATATTACCAGGACTTCTTGAAAATGTGCCGGAATTTACTTCCTGGCAGAAAGAAAATTATATTCAAATCTCATTTGAATGAAATTTAAAGCAGCTCTTTTTATGCCACGAAGCGCATAAATGTAATAATATATGTATACTATTATATACAGGGTGGCCCACATAACTCTGAACAGCTCAATATCTCGAAAACTATGCCATCGATTTTAAAGTTCTTAGTCTTAAATTGCATGGAACTGAAGGGCCTTTCTGACTACATAAACGTGAAGTGGCCTCACTTCCCTTTTAACGGGGGAGGGGAGGTACCTTTATAATTTTAAATGGAACCCCCTATAAAATGTTACATATTTAGATTCTACCGGAAAAAACAAGTCAATTTTGTCTGAAACATTTTTTTGTCAGATACAGAATTATACGCGCTTGAGTCCTTTGCTTATTCGTGAAGAAGTAAAATGTACTTTAAATTAAATGTTCAAAATGTCCACCACGGGCTTGTAAACATTTATTTACTCGAAACATCAAAGTTGTTCTAACATTTTTTAACATTTCGGGAGTCACTGAAGCGCAAGCGTCACGTATTCTTTGTTTCATATCCTCTTTTGTCGTCGGTGGTTCAAACATAACTTTGTCTTTTACATATCCCCATAAGAAAAAATCTAATGGTGTTAGATCGGGGGATCGAGGAGGCCATTGACGAGGTCCCCCACGACCTATCCATTTGTTCCCAAATTTTTCGTTCAAAAATTGCCTGGTGATGATTGCAAAATGTGGAGGAGCGCCGTCTTGTTGGAACCACATTTCTCTTCTAACGTGCAGTGGCACATCTTCCAAAAGCGCAGGCAAATGATTTTTTAAGAAATCACAATAACTTGCAGATGTTACAGTTTCTTGAAAAACATAAGGTCCAATCACAAATTCTCCTATTAGGCCACACCAAACATTTAAAGACCATCGATGTTGAAAGGGAACACATCGCATCAAATTTGGGTTTTCCACGGCCCAATAATGCAGATTATGTCTATTTACATGCCCTGAATTCATAAAAGTGGCCTCATCGGAAAAAAGTATTTTGCACAAAAAGTCATTTTCCACAACACCCTGCAGCCACTCACAAAATCTTACGCGGTGATCGTAATCTGCTATCGAAAGCTCTTGTGATAAAACCATGTGATATGGATGATACTTTTGCCGTTTCAAAATTCGTTGAATTGATGAACGACTAATATGTGATGTTTATGCAAGTGTACGTTGACTAATATGAGGATTTAATGTAATTGCAGCAAGAATACTGGCACTGTTATTTTTATTAGTCACAGCTTTAGGTTTATTGCGAGTTTTTTTACACAATTCACCGTGCTCGCGAAGCCGCTTTTCTAAATTATGAAATGTTGCATGACATTTTTTGATCCCATAACGTTCAAAAAACATGACTGCTGGACGCCGATAATTTTTTTGGCATTCACCTAACGTTAATAACATATTCACTTCTGTGTCAAAAGTAGCCATAATCACAATGTTACTCCTTGAATAGCAGCTCTAAACTGAAAACGTTTTCATAGATAAGTGAGTCAAACTCAAGAATTGTAAATATTATTGTTTGTGTTTCTTCATGAATAAGCAAAGGACTCAAGCGCGTATAATTCCATAACGCTATTTGCGAGCGCTTGAAGTACCTACAACTCGAAACTTCAAACTGTTATATCTCATCATGGAAGTATCTGACAAAAAAATGTTTCAGACAAAATTGACTTGTTTTTTCCGGTAGAATCTAAATATGTAACATTTTATAGGGGGTTCCATTTAAAATTACAAAGGTACCTCCCCTCCCCCGTTAAAGGGGAAGGGAGGCCACTTCACGTTTATGTAGTCAGAAAGGCCCTTCAGTTCCATGCAATTTAAGACTAAGAACTTTAAAATCGATGGCATAGTTTTCGAGATATTGAGCTGTTCAGAGTTATGTTGGCCACACTGTATATATCGTCTATGTCATGCTGTATTTTATCTAGACTACAAAAATTGGTGTGGCGCGACGGTAGCGTGCCAAGCTTTCACCCGGCCGACCAGGGTTCAAATCCTGCCTACTAACGCATTTTTTAAAAATTTTATTATGTTTTATCGTTATGTATTGTGACGTTGCACAAACCCCGCCGCCCTTAGGCGTCCCTAACAACAGAACGAAGGGACCGGACTGCCGGAAAACAAGTTGTCGCGAATAGAACCACGGCTCGATAGGTTAGGAAGCGCTCCCCGAGGAACTCCCGAATCGACAGGAAAGTCGCACTTTCACCCTTTCGCACGCGCCAAGCCCGGCAAGTTTCAGGTAGGCGAACGGCACCCCGGTATCCAGCCGACCTGAAGAAAGGGCACAGCGCTTCGCGGGACCACCTACGCCAAACCATGGCCATTACGCAAATCCGGTGCACCGGTAATAACGAGGAATGGGCGACGCCACACACGGGCCAGACAACCCGGAGGTGACGAAGCGGGACGAAGGCCCCTGTCGACCATCCGACAACCTATTTCGCGGTCCTGCCGTCGCCTCACCTAGCCAATTGCAAGGGGCCTCGGCGAGGGTGGTGTAGGCGCTCCCCCCATCTCCATACCGGGGTAGGTCACCGATCTGCCCCGTGCTTCAATTTCGGAATGATTTTCGCGTCAGGTCTGGGGCCCAAGGACCCGACGTAGGCACGATCCTGCGAGTTCCGAATTTCGCGCCAGACGCGCGGCCTATTAGAAGAAAAGCCGGACTACGGCAAGGAGTGGGGATGCGAGGACCCTGCCGTAACGCGAACGGACTAGGCCGAATTACTGTCGCGGTGACTTCCGTACTGAGTCGTATCTAGAAAATTACCGAACTAGCCCGGACCGCCGTGTAGCCGGTACTACCGACATCCGTTCTGATTATCGAACACGCGAAGTGCGTGCAGTGCCAATACCGGGCTACAGCGGGACCCCGATCTCGATACCGATACGAAGCAAGAGCCGGACAACCGAAAGACCATCCCGAACGAGACGGGCAATACCGCGACAGACGGCAGAAATTACCGGCAGGAACGGTGAGTCTCTTAAGTGACCGTTTTCGTGTATTTTTCGCGAGTTGGTTCGCCAGGCTCTGTCGGGGAACCGACGAGGTCGGCCGACGACGATTCCGTGCCCTCGCGGCAACGCGAGCTCGCGGATCGCCCGTCGGACGCGTAATATCGCGTCTCGTTCCCCGAGTTTTCGCGCGCCGAGGCGCTTCTCGCCTTGGACATTCCGCTAGTACCGAATTCACCGGTACCTTGAGCCTCGGCAGCGAGTTCCCGGAAAATTATCGTGCGGAAGTCTTCCTCGGAGGAGCTGCCGCCGTTACCGTTTGCAACCATCTGTTTGTTACGTTACATTTCGCGTTATTCCTATCGAGCCGTCGCGTAGCCTATCGCGAAGTTTTCGCCGAGCGTTCGCCGTCCGTTGGAACCGAAACCGCGCCGCGACAGTCATATCGTAATCGCGCCGACCACCTGCGTGCCGCGAACCCTTCGCGTCGGCGAGGGGCCATTCTCGTGCCGATCTACCGCACCCCCGCGGCGTATTTTACCGATCGACAACAGCGCGTTGCGAACCCTCCACCTTACCGCAAACTTTGTACGAAGAGCGCGGGCTCTCGGGTGCGGCCACGTGGCCGCGGCTTTGTAAAATCCGACGCCAATAAAATTGTAGAGCCCAGCCTGACTACCGATCTTTTCACCTGCGCGATCCGCCCTGCCGTGAGGGCTGTCCTCGCTCCCTTCCGTGTCCGAACCCCCGACCCTTCTCGCGCCTCCCGACATTCTCGCGGTTCCCGAAGGTTCACCTCCCGCCCCCAGCTTCGGCTAAGGGCGGACTTCGTCCACGTTTCGCGTGGCACCCTTCCGGTGCCTGGCGCCCGAGCAGCAGGCTCTTTTCGATTTCCGAGAACCTTCGAGAATCGGTTAGTACCGGGAGGACCGCGTATTCACGGCCGTACGCGGCCCGGCCTCTGAGCCCATAAATTCCCGGAGTGGACCCCGCCCCCGCCTTCCTACGCGGCGAGTGGAGGTCCACGTTACAGTATTTATATTTTCAATCGATTTTTATATAATAATTATATATTAAATTTTATAAATTTCCTGTGATTTTCCGGATTTCGAACAAGTTACTATTACGTTTGTGTGATGAGACATCTCGATATCTTAAAAATTGTTGATTTTAAATAGACGTGTTAAAAAACGGATCACCCTTTCTTCATTACATTATAAAGTCAGAAAAGTAAAAGCATAAAAGTATCTACTAAAAATGTTTCCCCTTGGTAATGACCCCTTTAGAAGGATGGAGAATTGAAAATTGGCTTCACAATGAGCTGGAAAATGACGCGGAGTGTCTCCGTTTCAGGTATTGTACGCTCGGCGAGAGTTGGCACAGAATTTCGTCAGTGGGGTGCAGGGGGAACGGCGGGTCCCCACTCTTGACGCAAAGCTGCGGATCCCACTCTTACGCTTTACTCCCGACGGGGACGATCGACATATGCGTAAATAAGTAGGATCCGCATAAACTATGGGGGGCACATGATATTCTCTGATTCTCACTAACCGTGAAGACTGGAGTCTTAAATTTAATAAAAAAAGTCATAAATTTCAAGCGTGGGTTGATGGATCCCTGCTGTGCGTGCAAGGAAAATAGGTTTCCATGGACCTGTTTTCCGTGCACGCACAATAGAGTTACGCCAATGTTCTGAGCTCAGCGTTGCGTCGCCACGCGACATCGCTCTGTTGCAGTCACACTCAATACGCTCGTTTGCTGTCTTCGTTGAGCGATTCGGCCAATCGCGGAAGACGTGTAGCGCGTAGTGGGAGCACCACGTGGTACCTACGAGTTTCTCGTGCCAACTCTCGCCGAGCGTATAATAGGTGAGTGGTGCGCTCCGCAATACCAGCCGACTTCGTTTACGACTAAATGACCCTATTTTTACCTCGAGAACTATGGGTCATCCCTGTTGTAGTAATGTTTCGGCTTTTATTCTTTCTAGGTAGTGTTTAGTGACCGAAACTCAAAGGATTTTTCGATCTCTTACAAATTGTTGAATTTACAGACATTTCAAAAAACGTGTCACCCTTTTTCCATTAATTCTAAGACTAGAACTCCCAAATCGACGTTATGACTTTCGAATGACGAATAAAATTTTTTTTATCTTTTATTCGTTATTTTCAAAATTTTCTTTTAAAAAGAAAGTGAGCCGGAATTCACTTCCGATCAGAAAGAAAATTATATTCACATAAAGCAGCTTTTTCCATGCCACGAAGCGCATAAAAAATTAAACAAAATTTATAATATTTTTTTTACTTTAGATGTTGAAGTAAAAACTTTAGAAGTTTTATATGCGCATATGAGGGATGAGGGACGGAAGGATGCTGAAATAACTGTAACAAAATACATAGCAATAAAAGAAAATGTTTTATTTGGCAGAAAAAGAATACCAGCATTCGCTGCTAGGATAAGGAAAACTGCCAAAACCTTATCAGTATTCATAATACAAAAATTACATTATAAATATAATGAAATTGTAACAGTATGATCGATTACAGAAACGTCCCCTCAGTCCTCCTATTGGACTCGGCCGCATGAATCTCATCTGTAACATGACATAAGTAAAAACGAATAAAGTATTGAAACATATAATAGATAAATTCGTATGATTGTGTATACTTACCGGGTCTGAGATGCGCAGTCGGATGGTTTGGGATCCATTGGCAGCACTCTGGAATCTATCAGGGAAGTCGAATCTGCAAAAATAAATAAATTCTAACCGCTGAAATAATCAGCGGTTCCGCAGATTGTTTCAAAGTGTGCGGCCCGACGACATCGCGTCAGGAAGCTCGAGCGAATCCAATGATTCGCGAGCTAAAGAATGATCTAGTTTGCAATTTGCAACCGCTGAAGTAATCAGCGGTTCCGCAGACTGTTTCAAAGTGTGCGGCCCGACGACATCGCGTCAGGAAGCTCGAGCGAATCCAATGATTCGCGAGCTAAAGAATGATCTAGTTTGCAATTTTCAACCGCTGAAGTAATCAGCGGTTCCGCAGACTGTTTCAAAGTGTGCGGCCCGACGACATCGCGTCAGGAAGCTCGAGCGAATCCAATGATTCGCGAGCTAAAGAATGATCTAGTTTGCAATTTTCAACCGCTGAAGTAATCAGCGGTTCCGCAGACTGTTTCAAAGTGTGTGGCCCGACGACATCGCGTCAGGAAGCTCGAGCGAATCCAATGATTCGCGAGCTAAAGAATGATCTAGTTTGCAATTTTCAACCGCTGAAGTAATCAGCGGTTCCGCAGACTGTTTCAGTGTGTGCGGCCCGACGACATCGCGTCAGGAAGCTCGAGCGATTCCAATGATTCGCGAGCTGATGATGATAGGCTTTCTTCGCTCTATATCGGAGGGCTCTCGAATGGCCATACTCCTATTGTGTCGACTGTCCACTATTTCCAGCAGCATGCAATGTATGTAAAATCGGCACAATTTCGACTGCATTTCTTGCTGCCAAAATTTGTCGGCTCTATATATCTTTAGCGATATCAAGCCTTTGCGTGTCCAAACACAAAACAGGCAATACATTTTTTGCGTAATGTGCAGCTGCCCTTGCACTTGATAATAGTAGTAATGGTTTTTGTTCATTACAGTACCCGCATCATCCACAAATATTTTGCGTACTGCAGGTACTGTTTTTATTGCTTCTTTTGGCGATATATTTTCTGCCGTTTTCGGGCATTTGATTTCGACGATACCGTCGTCATCATCGATCACGCCGTCCGGAGAAGCTCCCAAAAATGGGATTGAGGCATCGATGAAAAGGCCACATTTTCTTATTTTGATGCCTTCTTTCTGCGAGAGTTCTTCTCGGGCAATATGTTCGCACTGCCGCCCATGCTCAATGGAAGGCAGGTCCAAAACTTTTGGGTATAGCAGCGACCTTATCAAATTACCACACGGCGTTTTTTTCAAACGTCGGCACACTTGCCCGAAGTTCGATGCCGTGAGTAATTTGGATCTATACATCTGCCATTTTTGGCTCTTCACTTGCTCTGTAGTGTCCTTTTCAATGGTTTTTCTATTATTCTGCCAATCCTGCAGAATTTCCATGTGTCTTTCCTTCTCTAGGTTGAACACATGTTCCTCCATGTCCGGTTTTTCTGCGCTGGGTCCGTAATCATTGTCTCTCGTCGTCTGTGAAAACGGCTTTCGCGCCTTCTTCGGTGAGCACTTCCGCTTTTGGTTTCAGTTTTCATTCTCTTCTTTTCTTCGTTTCTCCATGGCTTCCAAACATTTCGGCGGCTCCTTTCGCTTGGCTCGCATAATGCGGGACAATACCTCTTTTGTGTTATACTGTATAACAGCAGCGGCACATCTCGTGGTATACGATCCCCTCTGACTCCAATTTATCCTTTTGCCGCCAGTATATTTCGCAATGATTGAATTGAAGCTCTCCACTGAGTTGTTATTGCTATTATATAACAAACTTTCAGCGTGAGCTATCAGCGGACGGAAGATATCTTGAATCTTGTAATATATTCCGTTTTCCATTAGGTGCGGCACCATGTTTCTTTCGTCGTTATTTGCGATGCGGTCGCAGAAATATCCGAGTCTTCGGCACTCTTTGTGCTCTCCAAAGACGTGGCTAGGAATGTTCGTCAAATCCTTTTGCAAGTTATTTATCTTGCGATTGATCGAAACATTTTCCTTTACTCTGTATTCCGCAGCTTTCGTAATGTCCGTACGCATTCTGCGAACGCTGCTTTCCACGGCTTTTCTATATTTCCCAGGCGGAGTCGTCTTCGCAATATCTTTTAGCTTATTGCAGAAGTTGTGTAGTAAATGGTTCGTGCATTCAATCTTTTTCACACGAACCATCTCCGCTTTGTACGGATCACAATCCAAAATTTTCTTGTATACGCTGCTGTCGCCGTCAGCAATCAGTGTCGCATACACGAGACCTCTTTTTTTTATGCTGGTCTCGAAGCCATCAGCAATTGCGTCGCTCTCCATTTTTGTTGACGTTTGATGTCGTCCCTAGTTTTTGAATCACGAATGTTTTTTCGGCTTCTCGTTTTTTCTGGCAGCGTTGTGACAAATGACGCACATCTTGTTCTTCACTCCAGCAAATAAAACTTTTTGCGTGTGGTATCCAATTATTGCACCCACACCGGACATGGAGTCGTATTTTCCAGTACGGTAGGATCTCTTCATCCAACTACCGTCAGCCACGACGGGGATGAATGGAATTCCCGATGGTAGAACGTCGCCTCTTTCAATGGCTAACAAGGGAACATATTCAGATGCGAAAATCCGATTTTGATGAAACTTATGGGAGCTTCTAGTTCTTTGAAAAATATTTGAAACGTATTTTTTTTATCGGCAGACATCCACTTTGAAGGGGTGAAAACAGCCCTCAAAGTTGGGGTTCAAAACCACATTTTTTGCGATATCTCGGAAACCAGAGATCGAAAAAATTTGAATTTTTTTTTAAATTGTGTGTTTTTCAATGGGAAATGTAGTCGCGCAAGAAAATTTTAACAAAAGTTTTTTGTTTAAACAATATATTAAAATTTTGATTTTTTTGCAGTTTCTTTTATTTATTGTTAGTTCATTTTAATGTAAACTTGGGTGTGTGATCTTTGATCCAAAATAGGGGATACATGTTTCAGGATTTTCTTTTTTTTGCCATTTAACAATAATTATGCATAATGGCAGATAGTCTTGCACCTGGCGTGCGTAGGTAGGAATTCTGGCTTGTTTCATCGAAATATAAGCATTTAGTATAAACGTGTATAGTATTTTAAACAATACCACTGGGTTATGTGTCGTTTATTGTTTTATTAGTAGCTAAAGAAGGTGGCGCAGGTAGCAGCGTGAAATACTTCAGTCAACCACGTTCTAAATAATTCTTTCGTTGGTTTACCCCATGTGGAAGCTTCAATATGGACATTAGGTGCCGTGAACACACTTCTTCGTACACGAGGTCCTAACTGCCCTTTGACTCCTTTCAAAACAATATACAATGGCGATAGCAACTGTCCATCAGCTGAAATTGTGGGCTGGATAGAGTAGCTGTGAGTTGTTAACGATATGGATTGGACAAGAGCACCCGTTTCTTTTTCACCTTTGTGTGAAAGTGTTCGACCAGAGTGCAATTCCAACTGGAACCCACTTTGATCACTATTGAAAATATTGCTTGCGCCATAATTTTCAAAATACCCTTTCACATGACACACAAAATCGTCTGCTGCTGCGGTCAAATCTGTTAAATGGTTACTATGATGGCGGGTAACGAGTTTCGTCGTTTTTCTTGATACTATATTATAGTTCTCTTTAAACTTCCACAACCAACAGGACGATGCCTGAAATCCTGCTAAATTTATTGATGAATTTTCGATCATTGCCCACCGTCTCAAATTTATGTGGTGTACCAAAATTTTATTATTTCTTGCTACAATAAATTTTTCAAGTGTAGCCTTTATTAATTTGTTCTTCCCATCTGTATAAATCTGATTGTCTCTTCAATTTCTTGTATTGGTTTTTTACAGTTTGGAAGTTTAGTGTTCTTCTTCTTCCACTCTTCCAATAATCTACAGCTTTCTTCTTATATTCTAAATCAATGTCTACATATTCCATTTCTTCTGGACTCTCGTCCGGAGAACTTGAAGACGACGGTTTCGATGTTGACGCTGATTCCAAATCTTCTTCGTCTTCGGGAACATTAAATGAAGTCGGTTCGTCTGTTAGGTCATCGAATATCAATTGTTGTTGCGTTTCGAAATTCATGTACCCTGCTTCTCTGTACCTATCAATCAGATCTATAATAATGTGTGCCAGTTCAATTTCCTTCCCATTCGTGGGTGTTCCCTCGTTATTATTACTGTTATATGTTTCCATCAAAATGTTTATAACGTTCGTCGGATTGACCTTCATGTTTATAAAAACGAATCTAACAAGAAAAATAAACAATCAGCAAAAGTAAAATTAATATAATTATCGGATGTTTTTTTGATTATCGTCAGAAATTATTTGTTTTATGTGGCACTGTTTTAAAAATCCGAAAGAAGTAGCCTTAACTTCTTAATATCCACGTTGCTTTACAAACCGTAATGCAGAAAGACTAATAGCACACGTAGCAAAGTGCCCATATTTATACATTCTTAAGACACCTTACGTTTCCCACTCTCTCACCCTAACAACCAATAGAAATGTTTGAAAATATTCGTGTTCTTCTGAAATGCTATATATAACCGAGGTAAAACTGATGTGAGGCATTTGCCACCAGCTCTTTTCAGAGCTACCATAAACGACGAGGGAAACTCCAACTTCGAGGATTCACAGTTTAAAAAGGCTGCAGGTATATTTTGACCGAAGGCCCAACGACTACAGAAATTCACACGCGAATTGGCTATAAAAGTCGATACCCTTACTCCGCCGCGGTAATTAGCATCGCGTCACGCTGCTACCTGCGCCACCTTCTTTAGCTACTAATAAAACAATAAACGACACATAACCCAGTGGTATTGTTTAAAATACTATACACGTTTATACTAAATGCTTATATTTCGATGAAACAAGCCAGAATTCCTACCTACGCACGCCAGGTGCAAGACTATCTTCCATTATGCATAATTATTGTTAAATGGCAAAAAAAAGAAAATCCTGAAACATGTATCCCCTATTTTGGATCAAAGATCACACACCCAAGTTTACATTAAAATGAACTAACAATAAATAAAAGAAACTGCAAAAAAATCAAAATTTTAATATATTGTTTAAACAAAAAACTTTTGTTAAAATTTTCTTGCGCGACTACATTTCCCATTGAAAAACACACAATTTAAAAAAAATTCAAATTTTTTCGATCTCTGGTTTCCGAGATATCTCAAAAAATGTGGTTTTGAACCCCAATTTTGAGGGCTGTTTTCACCCCTTCAAAGTGGATGTCTGCCGATAAAGAAAAAATACGTGTCAAATATTTTTCAAAGAACTAGAAGCTCCCATAAGTTTCATCAAAATCGGATTTTCGCATCTGAATATGTTCCCTTGTAAGCGTTTTTCTTCTTCAGCCGCTGCTATCATTTCTGCTTCTGCAGCATTGATGGAGGTCTCCACGATGTCGTCATGACATTTTCTGTATATCCATCGAGACATGCATGGAATGTTCATTGCTGAGAACATTTCCTCCATTTGCGTGTAACCACCTCCACTAGTTATTGTGCCGGCGAGCGCACTGCAATTGATATTCAATCTATCGCTTTCTGCGGATTCACTATTTATTTCCGTTTTATATTTGCACATCTTGCATTCGATTAGTATTTTTGTTGCAAGCCCAAGCGCCTCGTGCCGGTTATGGTTAAATTGGCCATGGAACATTTCAAAGTTTCCGAATGGCTCTCCAGTTTTTTCATCTCCTCGAAGATGTGCCGCAAATCCACAATGCACAATTCCGCGATAGTGGATTTTTCGGAAGTTTCCTCCCGCGTTGATGACTCCGCGACGAAACAGTCTGTGTCGCTGGTCATTGTTGTTGCCACATCCATCTTCTCGGGAATATCCTCGATTCACTGTTCCTGCGTTTCTTGATTATGAACTTCTAGCTTGGCAACCTTATTTTTTGCTGCATGCTTGCGTCTGAAAGTACAACATAACAACATGCATCAGTAATTTGTGTACTGGGGTCATTCCACGCGAAATCGGGCACAATTTTGGAGTACTGCTGTGGGATTTTGATCAAATTTGAATATGTTGTAGTCTTTAGCGACCTATGAACGAATGTCAAAGGATTTCTCGATATCTTAAAAATTGTTGATTTTAATAGACGTGTGAAAAAAAGGATCACCCTTTTTTCATTACATTATAAAGTCAGAACTAACAAACCGATGAAAATGACTTTTTAGGAGCTTATAGTAAAATTATAAAAGTATCTACTAAAAATGTTTCCCCTTCGTAATGAACCTTTTAGAAGGATGGAGAATTGAACATTGGCTTCACAATGAGCTGGAAAAGGACGCGGAGTATCCCCATTTTTTTCATCTTTTATCTCTGGTTTTCATTGAGCAATGACACCTTTCTTGTAGAACATATTCAATTCATATAAAAACTAACATCTATACATAATCAATCAGAATTCTCCATTCTTCTGAAGGGTTCATTTTGAAGATTCAAAATTTGAATCACTGGCTCATCATCGAGAACAAACATTGTTTATCGACAATGTAGGCAAAAATTGCAAACTTCGAGCTACAAAAAAGAAATGATTGCTAAACCTTTTCTACTGTCACATGGACTACAACATATTTCATTCAGTACAAAATCGCCGATAAGGACATCAGAAAGTAATCGATCTGACATGGTATGACCCCATATGATACTCTGCTGCGAATAAACGAAGTTACTGGAAGATAACGGATATTTTTCTATTCTATAAATAAATAGTAAATAATCAGATTTTATTCGAATAGATCTTCGAATAAAGGTATCATATTGTCATCAGACATCGGATTTTGCCATTTGTCTGCACTGTGCGACGCTGTGCTACATTGTCGTCAGCTATGGTAACGCGCGAAAAAAAATATGCGAGCATACCCTACACCAGCGTTCGGCAAAATATTTATCTAAATTAAAATTTCGAATAACGAATAAAAGATAAAAAAATTTTTATTCGTTATTCGAAGGTTCGAATAAAAAAAGTATCTTTATTCGACGAGTATCGGATAAATAATTTTATTCGACGAGAATTTATCCGACGAATAAAGATAATTTTTTTATTCGAACTTCGAATCATTTTTTCATCTTTTATCTGTATCTTTTATTCGAAGGCTTCGAATAAATCTTCGAATAACTTTTGCCGAGCGCCGAGCGCCGAGCGCCGAGCTTCAAAGACCCAACGACGACAGACGACAACAATATAAGCGGATGGAGAATCGCGCACGTATGAAAGTTTAAACTTTTAGATTTTTCGAGCGAATGGAGGGGATTTTCCTGATGAAAATGAGGTCAAATTCGAGTGTAATCGAACAAGTTTCACTGATACGTAATGTTACGATAAAAATTACAATCTCATAGACAGTCCAAATGATTTCGTATTTGGACTCATTTTGATCGGGATAAGCTCTACAACTCTTTCGTCTTACCAATATTGTTCTGATTAAAATCATAAAAGCATAAATTGCCAATAATGCTCGATTCTCCATCAGCTTACATTGTTAGCTGTTGGTCGGTCGTTGGTCTCTGAAGTTCCGAGCTCGTAGAGTCGCGAGATATCGGTGTGAAACAACTACCACTCCAATTGCAAAACTTCTTTATTCGTCATTATTTTTTTATGGGACTTGCGCCAACTAATTCGTGGCATTCTTTTGATTAAAATGACACTAAACACGGTACAAATTGGACTGTATTTAGCATAATATATTATAATATATCCGCTTACATTCTATGCCGTTTGGCAGTCGCTGGGTCTTCGACGTTCGGCGCCCGACGAGTACCGACCGACGCCGTTTATTCGACGAGCTGGCAAAAGTTATCCGAAGATTTATTCGAACCTTCGAATAACGAATAAAGATAAAGTATCTTTTATTCGAATCGTTATTTAAATAATTTTTTATGTAAATAATGCCCAACTCTGCCCTACACTGCTTGCAATATTTTTATATTTTTATGTCTGATTTTCAACCACAGTTTCTAACAAAACAAAATAGACTAAATTCTGTGATAAAAAAAATAAAAAAAATTTTTTAAAACCATCCTTTAGCGTGGTCTCAGGACAGTTCTATCGTCCTGGTACAGGGGGAGGTTTATGGTACTCTCAAGTGCTTTCTCATTTCGGGTTCTTCGACGGGGAAAATCATACTGGCGCAGAAAAGGCTGACCGAGACGGGACTAGCTAAAATATGGAAACACGTGCACCTGAGCAGGACAGGCCTAACTGACAATGTCCAGATCAGAGTTGGGCAAAATATTTATCCAAATAAAAATTTCGAATAACGAATAAAAGATAAAAAAATTTGTATTCGTTATTCGAAGGTTCGAAGAACTAACGAGTATCGAAGAACTAATATTATTCGACGAGAATTTATCCGACGAATAAAGATCATTTTTGTTATTCGAAGCGGATTTATTCGAACTTCGAATCATTTTTTCATGGAACCTGCGCCAACTAATTCGTGGCATTCTGACACTAAACACGGTACAAATTGGAATGTATTTACAAGGAGATGCCATGGCTCGGGTCACCGATTCGGTTGAAACTTTGCACACTTATACAGGGTCATCCGTTTTTAAACGGCCAAACGTCAACCAGCTATAGAGGACCCCAAATGAAACAACTTTCACCCCTAACACTTTTTTTGATTCGGTCTTGATTTTTAGATAATTGCAAAAACCCGTCATTTTTTGCGTTCACAAGATTAAATATATTAGGACTGCAATTATGTATCTTGATGATTTTTCCTTTGTTTGCTTTAAAATAAATAGGGGCATCTTTTTTATTCAGTCAACTTTTTTGTATGACCTTCGGATCTTGGTTTTTTTGACATGGGGCACGCCGCACAGTGGGCAATTTGGACAAAATCGGATTCAAAATCAAGGAACTTTCGATAGGAATGAGGTTGTAATGCTCGGCGGTGCGGAGAATCGTGCCGGCTCAGTCGGTCGTCCGAGTTCCTGAGCCGCGAATGAGTGAGACGTGTTTCGGCTGGGTAAACGGTATATTTCCGTATCGTCTACGGTGACGGTATATTTACACTTTGTTATGCTTACGGCTACGGCTTATAGACTACGGTACATCCGCGGTTATGCTATGCTTACGGCTACGGCTTATAGACTACGGTACATCCGCGGTTATGCTATGCTTACGGCTACGGCTTATAGACTACGGTACATCCGCGGTTATGCTATGCTTACGGCTACGGCTTATAGACTACGGTACATTCTCGGTTATGCGATGCTTATGTCTACGGCTTATAGACTACGGTACGGTGGTACGGCGGACGCGCCGATCGGTCGTGTGCGCCGGTGGGAGCGCCGGGCATCGGGAGGGCACTTGCCCGAGGACGGGAGTGGGGGATGGCGGCGTCGCGACACCCCGGGGCCTCAACGGCCTGCGCTAGGGTTCGTGCCTAGATACCTTTGCGTCCGGTGCTCCTGTTAACACTCCGCGCACCGGACAGGGTGGGAGGGTCGCCGTTCTCGCACTCCGTAAACGGAGGGTTGGCGGGGAGCGGGCTATGCGCAACGGGAGCGGCACTCGCCGCGGTCACCGTTGGACCCGTTGGAGGAGAGAGAGGGAGAAGGCGCAGTCTCGAGGTTGGAGCGTGCTGGTCGTTCATGTACTCCACTACTAGACTTGTGTGGCTCGTCACCCGGACTGATTTTCCCCGTTCCCGGTGGCGGTACTTATCCCCGTGGCCGATCATCTTTACTCGCGAGAGCGGCCCGTCGCGGCGTTGGCCCTCTCGCGGTCGCGGTCCGTACTGGCGCGGCGCGCCTACGGTGTGATCGGCCACGGCGGTCTCCGCCGGCGCGCGGCCAGGGGAAGGCTCGCGTCGAGGGCAGGATCGTTACAAGGTAGAGCGATGAAATTTTTTTTAAATGAAAGCTGCAACTTTGTAGAATATGGGGAAAATAGAGAGATTGTGGTACGAACGTTTTTTAACCTCGAGAAAATTCGTTAAACGCGAACAAATTCAAGAAAATTTTAGTTTTTCCAATACCACGCGTGGAAAAAAATTTTTTTTAACATGCTATACATCATTTCCCATAGATTTTTTCACGCTGATTTCAAATCTGGTCTCAAAATTTGTCCACGACCTCAGGATTTTGCAAAAAATAGATTTTTGTGACAAAAACTAATGAAGTCATTTTTTCGTTGAAATGATTGGATGGTAATAATCTCTCTATTTTCCCATATTCTACAAAGTTTCAGCTTTAATTTAAAAAAAAGTTTCATCGCTCTACCTAATTTCTATCGAAAGTTCTTTGATTTTGAATCCGATTTCGTCCAAATTGCCCACTGTGCGCCGTGGAGACTGAATGAAATAACTTCGAATCAAAAAAAAGTGTTAGGGGTGAAAGTTGTTCCATTTCGGGTCCTCTATAGCTGGTTGACGTTTGGCCGTTTAAAAACGGATGACCCTGTAGATCTCGTTCTCCTGTTCACGAATATATACCATTATAGGTGCAGATATCCAATAGGTCGTGGTCTCTCCTTGTTAGTATTTTTATCCGTAGATTTATTCGAATGCTGTTCGGGAATCGGTGAAGAGTTGCTCCGAGCAACACGGGCAGCGGGCCGATCCCGCGACTTTGCATTATTCAAAACCGCGCGCGCTCAGGCGTAGCGCTAATTAGCTCCCGAGCACGTCCGTCTCTGCGAATAAGCCCACGGCACACTAGCCAATCGTCGCACTCGCGAGTGACGACATCCGCGAGCGATTCCCGGAATCGGCCTTCCTTTTCGACGAACCGTCTAAGCGATCGCACGTGACAGCAAACCGTTTTTATTAAGCCGTGATTTCGGAAAGTACCGCGCTTACCGGGTAAATCACATAACGTATATCGTGTACGCAGGGTTTTAACAATCAAGTCTGAACCTTTATTCCAAATACAAGTGTGACAACGTGTAGTGCATTCTTTTCTTCTCGACCGACCACGTGCTCGATCCGATTTTCCGTTCGCACAGTCCCGGCGCTCGGAGTTTTCGCCCTATCCGTTTCCGACCATCCGCCTCGAATTTCCAAGCCTTCCGATAAGGCTGTCCCAGCCACCCATTCCCAAACATTTTGGTCCTTCGAGCCGGATTGGAATCGAGGAACCACGTGCCGGAAACGCCGCCATTAATACGGAGAATCCCTTGCCGACACCACGAGCCAGTTCGAAGAGCTGCTTCACAAGCAGAACCAAACTCTCAGATCCATCGAGAGGGCTCTATCCAATTTTAAGAAGCTGGGTCAAGCCAAAATGACTTCAGCAACCACGCAGAACCGGATGGCCGCCCTGAAGGAAGCCTTCAACCAAGCGCAAGACCTCGACGCGAGACTCAACGCTACTGCTGATCCGAAGGCGAAGTCGAGTCACCCCTACTTCGCGGACAACGTCTTCGAAGCGGCTGAGGACAACTACCTGGAGGCATCGGACTTCATGGCAGAGGTACTGAAAATCGCTACCGCCGCCGAGCCGGCATCCAGCAAAGGTGTGAGTACCACTCCAATACCGACGTCCAGGCCGACCGCGCGTCTACCGCAAATCCAGTTGCCGTCGTTCGACGGATCGTTCGAGGCTTGGGAAAGCTTTCGCGACCGTTTTTCCTCAATGGTCATCGACGAACCCTCCCTCGCGAACGTTGACCGATTACATTTCTTGTGCTCGTCGTTAAAGGGCGAAGCGAGTAACGCGATCGCTCACCTACCAATCACCGACCAGAACTTCGCCGTCGCGTGGGAGCTCATTACGTCGCGATACGAAAATAAACGCCGCTTAATCACGACGCACCTTACCACGTTATTTTCGCTCCCGCAAGTAAATTCCGAATCCTCGCGAGAATTACGTGACCTACGCGACCGAATCAACGTTTCTACACAGGCGCTCAGAAATCTAAAACGTCCCGTTGATCAATGGAGCGATATTATTGTTTTCCTCGGCGTTCAAAAGCTAGACCGATCGTCGCGGAAAGCGTGGGAACTCAAATTAGAAAACGCGAACGAGTTTCCAACGTATGCCGAATTCGACACGTTCCTCGAGTCGCGATCGCGAGCGCTCGAAGCCATGGCGCCGATTCAAATTGGAGGTCCAACCGAAACCGTAATCGTGAAACGACCGAAAACAAAGTCACTCGCCACGCACGCGACCGCTGTCTCCACCGCGACCTGTTCTGTTTGTCGACAGAACCACCTTATTTACCGGTGCCCGACGTTCGTCGCTCAATCGCCGTCCGACCGCTACAATATAATCAAAACACAGCGACGCTGTATCAACTGTTTCTCGGCTAAACACGCGAGCGCGCAATGCACGAGCCAACACCACTGTAAGGAATGCAAGCAGCGGCATCACACGCTCTTACATTTTCCACGCGCCTCCGATGATCAGCGCGTCGCAAACCCGAATCCGGCCGTCGCGTCCGATAACGAGCCCACGATCAGCGCCAATCTGGTCTCCGACTCGCCAACTCGTTACGGCGTGCTCTTATCGACTGCCCATGTACAGGTACATTCACCACACGGTCGGCGTACCACCGTCCGTGCGCTCCTGGACCAGGGCTCCGCGGCGACATTAATCTCAGAACGGACCGCTCAGTTGCTGCGCCTCCACCGAACGCGGACACTAATTCGAGTCACCGGTATCGGCGAAACGCAATCAGTCGCACACTCCACGGTTCGAATCACCGTTTCTCCAGCGAGAAAGGATCAACCTGCATACTCGACGTCGGCGGTGATATTAAAAACGCTCACGAGTTACGTGCCACCTAAAAAATGAACCGATATTAATTGGTCTCACCTTTCAGACCTGGAGCTGGCCGACAGAAACCCCATGAGCTCGGAGCCGATCGACCTCATCATCGGGGCCGACTTATATAGCCAGGTCATAGTCGGAGGCATACGAAGGGGCTTACCTGCAACTCCGGTTGCCCAGAATACCACTCTCGGGTGGATCCTATCCGGTCCCGTTGCATCCTCTCCAACCCTATCGTCCATCGGTGTCCATCACTGCGCCAACATTGAGCAGCTCGACCAAGCCCTCAGAAGGTTCTGGGAAATCGAGGAAATCTCCACCTGTAGGTTCCTTACGAAGGACGACGAACAATGCGAGAACCACTTTCGTAAAACACATACCCGTGATCCAGATGGACACTACGTCGTCCGCCTACCATTTCGTCATGAGCCACCTCTCGAATTAGGCGACTCCCGCCTCGCCGCTCTTCGGAGCCTGCAGCGTGTCGAACAACGCCTGCACTCCAACCCTGCCCATGCGGCCCTGTATCAGGACTTCCTGCGTGAGTACGAAGTCCTCGGTCACATGCGGCAAACCCCGGTAGCACCAATCCACTCCTCCGATCAAGCGTACTATATTCCGCACCACGCGGTGTTCAGAGAGAGTAGCTCCACGACGAGCCTACGCGTGGTCTTCAACGCGTCCTGTCGTACCACCAATGGCCAGTCTCTGAACGACCACCTTCTACCGGGTCCAAAGCTCCAAGGCGACTTGATTGCCATCCTGCTTCGCTGGATCGTGTCAGCCCCGTCGTACCATTCAACTTTGTCCTTACCATATTTTACGTACCTTTAGAAACAACAAAGATATTTGAGGTGCTAACGTTTGGTGACTCACCCTGTATACCATTGACTAAGTAGATTGAGCTCGTGAATAGTCGGGCATAGAAGTACCGGTTAAGCTGTTCCCAATTTCGTCGGGGCTGACAAATGTTGTCAATGTACATTGGTGAATCAGATCGTTTCAACGGCTGTATTAGCTCTATTCAATAAGTATAACTAGCTCGAAGTACTGCAAATAATGTGGTATCTGCGAGGGAAATTCGCGTGGCCACTGCACTAGAAAATTATTCAACTATGCGTTCAAAAGGTATTACACGTTTGACACAACGATTGCTGAATTATTTCTAGACAGAGAATTCTGTGCATTTACGAAACAAAATTAATTCACGAAATTTTTAGCATTTTTGAGTCATTAAAGAAGGCCTGCTCGATACCAGTTTTTAGCCTTCTCGATACCAGATCCGCTCGAATCATTACTGCATTCGAGTATATTTATTATTATTATAAGTTCGTCGTCCTCACTTTTGTTTTACTGCCATCTATAAATTGTTCACCTTTGTAAGAACATTTAACTATTGCGACGCATCAATTTTGGAACCACAATTAAAGTGCAAAACTGTAAAAATTGTCTTCAACCCCTATTTTCGATAAGTATTCCGTACATTGTTAATATTAACAAAAGTAAACTGTTGTGTTTTGGTTATGCTATTCACTTTGTAATTATTAGTACCTAATCTTTATCATTCTGTTGAAAAATAGGTTGTATTATAAAAACTAGTAAAACTAGCGAAGTGTGTTTACACTTTTGCTCGTCACTGTACGTTCTTTCTTGATTTTTATAATTATTTCGTTTCAACATACAAATAATCACGAAAGAGTTTATTCCAATCGAGACTTAGGTCCAAGCTGAATAAAAAATATATTTTTCTGGAGTTTGAACCGATTTCCTTTATCCAGTTACGTTTCCGGGTTCGCGAGCCAGTAGTGAGGGATTATCATTGGTCGGACAAGCACCGAGTTCCAGCTCGGCGTTTGATGGCGGTTTTTGTCAATCGGATCGCGTGATTCGTTCCATCGGCGGGGGTTGGCACGCGATCGTCGTGCGTGATCGGGGAATAAGTAACGGTCGATTTAAAAGGGCAAACTCGCTCCGGCAATAATTTATTGTAGACGGACGGATGAGGGTAATAAGATCCCGCCGAAGTCACGAGAAGACTCGGTCGTAAGATTCTGCTTCCACGAGGACGACGCGTCTCGGATGTGTGTCGGTTAAAAAGCGTCTCTCTCTCTCTCTCTCTCTCTCTCTCTTTCTCTCCCCTTTCCCGGAGAGATGTTAAGTCGTCTCTTTCCACCGACGACGGAGAAGAAGACCGTAAATTCGAGGCTCGGAGCCTCGCCCACGCCTCGGGTTCCGCGGATGATTTTAATGCGACACGCGGAAAGGCTTCCCTACGATTCGGCGTCGTCGGAATCGGGATTTCCTTTTGTGACTGTGACAGCGTATATCGGTAAATAAGTGGCTGACGTGACCGGCTCCGGCCGTCTACCTACGCGAGGGGATCAAACCGTACCGAAATACGAGGCACGTATGTCCTGGGACGTTGTTAGACGCACGAATTCTCGCTCTTGCGAAAGGACCTTTTTCAACCGGCGAGGACATCGAACTCTGTTTTCACGCTGACGGAGCAGTCGCCAAGAATTGCCCAGAGAATTCTGACTTCTCTGCATGAGCCTCTAAGAACGTAAGTCCTGTTGCATCATAGTTTTTCTTCGCGGATAAGAATACCTGTTCGGCTAGACATTGTTCTTGAGTGAGCCGAGAGTTTATGGGTTCCATAAAGTAGTCCGGGAGACCATAAAGTGGTCGGCCGCGAGGCGATATCTTTCGCTGGAAAAGCATAGAATACGAAACCCCCTCGTTCTCGAGAATTTCTTATTTCGAATTAAACGTCGTCTTATACCAGGGGAAAGTAATATATATGTTAATATATATATGTTATAATAATTTTATTATAATTGTTTTTACGGTAAGAGAATCCCAGAGTTATCCCCAACTATCTCCCCAACTATCTATCCTCGAATACGCCCATAGTCGAAGAAACTTGTCCGAAAGGAGTTGAAAGGAGGCGCTCATTCGGCAGCAGTTACACGCGAAGACAGGGTGGAAAAGCCTCGCAGTAGAAGCTGATTGATCGACCGGGAATCCTCGCGATATCCAGAGACGTTCCGGGGGATGATAGATCGACCGGGTCTCTCCGGCAAGATCGGCAATTCGAGCGATCGTTTCCTCGTACGTACGATCAATCTGATCCCGGATGCTTCTGGAGCAGTTTCGCGCCGGTTTCTGGTCGGCGGGTGACGACTTTCCTGGGCGGCTCGTTCGCATAATCGTCTGCCGCGCCGTTTCCCAGCCGTAGGATAACTGTAGACGGGACAAAGGGGAAAGACAGCGCTCGAATACGGGGACGAAACAACGTCAATGAAGGCTCAGTTGTCGGAGGGCTGGCTGACAGAGCGACGACGGGGCTCATTGTTTCGGGCCGCGCGCTTTCATCGCCGCCCGTTTAACGTCGGACTCGACTCTGGAACGAGCCCACGGCTCACTTAGGGTTGTTGCTCGGGAACGAAGGGTTTTGGCCCATTCGACGCCGGAAACGGGAGGCGACGCGTGCGAGAGACCCGACGACAACGCGACGTCTGCTACGGCGAATCCTCTAATTTATCCGCACGTTTTGTTATGCGCGCGTCGCAACTTCCATCCCTTATTTACACGAGGCCGTCGAGGGTGCCAAGTGATATTCCCGGGGTTGACACGAACTTTCTTACAATTTCGTGTCCCTCAGCCGGCTGACGAGAGCGTTCAACCCTCTTCCGCAGCCGAGCAACCCTTCCCGATTCACGTCCGAGCTCCACCGCCACCCCTCCACCCTCATTGTTCTTTTTCCAATTTTCGCGCCTACCGTCTTTTCTGCGGCGCTGACGTTTTCGTGGTCGTTTTTTCAAGCTTGCTGCCTTCGCGCGCATGGACCCGGACTTTTTCCGCCTCCAGACGAGACCGAGGGTTGATATTGGAAGAGGGCGAGCACCCCCACACCGTGGAAACTGTTTCTGGGCACGGTCGGGGCTTTAAAGGGCAGCGTGCCTTTGGTGGAAGAAGAAAAATCGATTTTTCTGCGGATTTTTGCGTCACGAACCTAACCTCGAATTTGTCTTAAAATTAATGTAACTAAGAATCCCAAAAATAAGGAATAAAAAATATTTAGTTGAATTTTTCTGCAAATACTGCTTAAATATAGTTAATCTCCCAGAGAAACATATCTCCCACTAATACATATGAAAGAAATTGCTGTATATTTCTTGTCCCTCAAAGGTATGTAAACCCCTAACGCACTTAATGCTATTTCTTTCAGTTGGTACGCACCCTTTGACGTTGAAATACTTTTTCTGTGCTAGCGAGGAGGGTACATATGCTTTACGGTAGCTGTTTTCAACTTGTTTGCACTCGTTAAACTTGAACGAGCATCAATTTTATATGTAACTTTTGCCGCTCGTAGCTTTTGCAGGATTTTTGCAGAGTTAGAGGTGAAACGACGACTATTAAACCTGCTGAATCTCGTCCATTCAAGTTATAATTACTCTTGTTATATTATCCATAAGTTTCTGTGCAACGTAAGTATTATTTACCAATTTTTCTATCAAGCGTTGTGTATATTTAATCAGAATGTCAGACAGGTTCAACGAAAAGTCGAGCAAAATCCGCTTGAAAAAAATGCTAAATGACCGCGAGCACAAATGTTTCACCCGATTAGTTGCAGCTGAGGAACGGAACTTTAAAGCTAGAGAGAACGGAGGTGAGAGCCTCCGTTGTATACAACGCCGATAAATTAAAACAAAACCCGAACACGACGCCAAATAAACCGAGAACTACCCGGAATCCACTACTTACACTCGTCCATTAATTCACGCCTGAAGTCGCCATTAATTGGGGGGGGGGCGGCGGCGGCGGCGGGGGAGGGTGGTTCGGGGGTTGCAACGAGGGACCAATAGAGCGCGAGACACTTCGAATTTCCCTTCGTGGAAACCGCGGGGCACTCCAAGTCGGATATCAATCTTCACCTCGAGCATTTTCGTCGCGAAGTAGAATTCCAGGGTCCACGGGCAGACATACCTGCCACAAGGAATTCGCGTCCAGATTGCTGGCATCCCGAGCGTACAGCTCATAGAAACGATATCCCGGCTCGCACGATTTGGCGGCTGCTCTCCCGTTCATTCGATCCTGCCCCGGGAACCACCTATGCAAATGCTGACCCTCGCCCACACCCCCTTTCCACCCCCTACCCCTGGTTGACAAGGTATGTCGCACGCATAAAACAATCGCGCCCCGAATTGTCCGGCGAAAAAGTGTTCCGGCTGGAAAACGCGATCGCGCCTCGTGTTCCGTTGCGTACGCGTATCGTGTAAACGATTGTTCAGTTGAAACCGGAGCCCTGAATTTTCCCGGCCTGCTAGCCCGGAGGGCTATGCATATTTTCCGAGGGAAACCGTACACCAGAACATCGAGAGTGGATACGGTTTCGTTTGATGTCGGTTTAGGCGACGCGCACCGCGGCTCGCCCAAAAGGCCGAGTTTCAATGATCACTGTTTGCCGTCAAGGAACAAACCTCATATTTCAAGGATGGTAGAACCTCGCTCGTTGCACCCGGACCGAATGTGCGTGTAAGAATCGAGGTGGCGCGAAAAAGAGGTAACTGTTTCTACACACACTCCGCATCTCCCCTACGCAATCCCCATCACATCAATTTCAAGGTCAAAAGGTCAAAAATTTGTTTAAACTACCATCGCATTCTATTCATCAGAAGGACGAAACCTGCAAAAGAAACCGTCGGTCAAAACTCAATCGTTCTCTTAAAAAATTATGGTAAAGTTTCTTCGATGTGAAACTGATTTTATTTATATTTTCTTTCGTCAGTCAGATGGATGACTTTTTAGAAGTTCGGTTGGCCCATGGTTTCTTTTGCACTATTTATCCCTGTGACGAGTAGAATGAGGCGCAATAAAAAGAAATTGTTGACCATTTGACCTTGACATTAATTTTACGGGCAGCTTCCTTAATTTTCACCGAACCGAGGATGTAGAATCACGCTATGACATTCAATTTACAGTACAATAAATTGCATTGCCTGTTTTAGGTTGAACTGTTTCTTTGTGAACACTATTCAGACGATAAAGCTTTCAGAAATCAGAGACCCAGACAATCGAAGCTCTATTCGAGCGCTTTTGAGAACACAAACAGAGAAATTAATGTTCCGAGAAATTAAAATATCGCACGGCAGCCGCCACCCTCTCCGTATCACCCCGCCGCGGTTGTTCGCAATCCGCCGCCTTTCAACTAATTAAACTTTCTCTGACCAGTAAACGAACGTTTCACAATGACGTCGATAATCACCCCCTCGGTAATCGTCGTTGCGGCGACGACCGCGCGAGGAGAGGAGGAGTTGAACATACCCTTGTTGACGCGCGTACAAACTTGAGGGATTGTTGTTTAAGCGGGTTAAATGTAATGAGGTTTCGAGCAGCCCCACGAAGAAATTTAATTATCGGCACGGGGTGAAACAATAACGACTTACTTGGGCGCGGGGCTGGGCGGCGCGCAAATCCCTCCGATTAAGGGAGGGGGCGCAGGGGCTCTCGGCAGTAACTTTTTCCCAGGGGAAAAAGGAAAGCTCGAGAGTCTTGTGAAATCGCGATAGGCACGACGCGAAACCAAGCTGCGAATTTAACGGTGAAACCGTGCGATAATCATTCTCCTCGCTCTGCAGTCTTATTAGAATGTTTAAACAAAATTTTGAACCCTTAAACATTTCCATAAATAATAAAAATAATTTTCATGAATTAAAAATAATAAATTTCTTACTTAGGAGCCCTGTTTCCTGCACTCGAGACAGTTCTCCGTCGGGCAAATGTTGTTCGCCAAATAGCTGAAATTGTTTGTCAACGGAATAATTTTCCTAAGGGCCACAGGGTGAGTTCACTATTGATCGTGATAGCGTTGAGTGACAAAACACGTCGGATCGAAGCTGGAAGCGGCCGGAGGAATCGTTCAACTCGTTACACGTTGTACCGATTAAAAAACAATTTCAGGGTTGATTTACTGCCGCGCCAAATTGAATCGCTAATCTAAGTTGGAGAACTTTGTACGGTCGCCGGAAAGACGCCGATGAATTATGACCGGGCGGAACAGATGTCATCGACCTTTATGCGATGGCTCTCGATTACCGAAAACTGAACTTCCTCGGAACTGTCCCAAGTCTCGGCTCTCGACGGCGAATTCACATTCCCCCCCCCCCCCCCCCGCGAACATATGGAAGGAAAAAGCTTCGACGTTTTGATTGAGAGTCGTCCCGTTAAAGCGGAATTTTCGATGGCCGAGAGTTGCATACAGTCGGGGACAAAACGATAGAACACGGATTAATTTTTGTTAATTTCTCAGTCGATAACATAGAAATTTCTCGTATCACGCATCGCTTCGTACCGTTTTCGTTGCCGAATTCATCTGGGAAAATGCAAATTATCAAGACCTTAATTTTGCGACGTTCGCGAACTGCGGTCGCTTAAAGTTCACCCCCTACCCCTAACTGAATTCTGCTTTGTGCAAAATCGAGACTGTAATTGACCCCCAGTTGGCGAGCCGCGCTATATTCGATGGAAACTACTTCCGAATTCCCGTCGCACCGATGCAAACTGCCCGACCGGTTTTGACGACGCGGTTCCAAAAGCTTGTTCGCCGAGTGCTTTCTCTGTTCGTCGGTGTTAATTAATATAATGATCGAGCGTTATTTGAACAATTCAGTGTTTAGCAATTTTCGGCGTGCGAGATAAGAGTCGTTCCGGCTGACAAGCTGCGGATATTTGAAATTTCGCACGAGCGACGAGTTCGCACGCTTCATTAGTTTATAGTGCGTTGTATATTAGTTCAATTATTAGCTCGTGTACACGGATTATGGATTATGTACACACAAAAATTGCGAAATGATTAGAGAAATAAATCGAACGTTTAATTTGCTGTTATAATTATTTATGTGTAAATTGAATGCGTAATTTTTGTTATGTAGGAACTATATGTACTTCATATAAACAATACAAAAGTAATATTTTCTGGTTGCTGGCTGATAGCAGCGAGAATACAAAGAGGACAAATACTAAGGTAAATAAAACTCTTCTCAAGGTCACATCTTTCAAGTTTTCAAGGGCATCGAATGTTCGCGAGAACGATGGCGATTTCTCGTAACACGTTTGTCAACAGACTTGTCTAGCCGAAGTTTCGATGTATCTTCGGAGAGATCTTAAGAGTATCTGCTGCCCCGAGGTCCGCTTGCTCGTCACCTCCGTGGTGACGCGATTCTTGGCCATGGGCCCGTTTCGGGGGAAGAATCATCCCCATTCGTTGATTTGACTTGAGGGAGGAGGATCTTCTGAAACAGCCCTCACCGGTGGAGGAGGAAGTCCCCACCTCAAGTCAATAAGGGAAAGTTCCCAAAATGCGCGTTTTATGGGACCCCGGAGCAGCGCGACGAAGGCCTAAGTGGCCCATAGATGAGTTTATTGCCACTGGGTTTCGTCCGTTGACGAAAACCAGAGACACGGAGATTCTTGGGGTTGTAGCGTAACCCGAGCGTACCTCGCGTCGTGCGGAAGAGGATTTACGACCCCTTGGCCGCCGCGTGTAGTGGGCCATAAGGCCATGGGACCCTCAAGTACCTCGCGGACGGTACACGGAGTGAGGGTCGCACGGATTGACTTATGGCCACTTTTCCAATGCCATCAGCTCGAATCCTCGAGAGCCTCGCATGTGGCAACTCAAGGATTAGCATTCTTCGTGATTAGTCGAAGGACGGACAAAAATCGGAAAAGGGCTCTTTCGTATAACAATGCGCTCGAAAGTTGCGCTCCTCGCCGCTGTGAAACAGCTAACTGTCTCGTATGACAATTTATGGGATTGCTCGAGAACACGAAATCCGACACGGACCGAGTAGGAAGTTTCGTTGTCACGGGTGGCCAATGATTTTACAACGATGTAAAATCCGAAACGGAGGACCCGGAACAATTCGATTTTAACGCGGAATCGTACAACACACAAAGGCCATAATATTACAGATCATTAGGTTCGTTTGACCTTCTCCATTACGTGATAAAGCATGTGTAGGTGATAAAAATATCTCGTTAAAAAGGTATCGATTATCATCTTTGCTTCCCACGATATTTATCCATTTAAATTTAATCGCGTTTTCCTTTGACATTTTTTCTATTATTAATAGACGAGACATTTAAATTGATGGAAGGTGTACTTCGCATGAAACACACTTAAATCAGCTTGAAGAGTTTAATATAATATATCTATATAAGTCCATGTGCCGCTTTCATCAATGGCTTTGATTATATCCGGTCAATTAATTGTCTTAAGTTTCAATTGTACCAAGTTTCTATCGAGTTTGTAGTTTAGAAGTTTCTAGTAGATTTCGATACGCTATAAAAGCACGAAGACTCCGCTGACTTATGGTCGAGCGAAGCAACGGTGCAAAACAAACCAGGTTATTTTAATAATTCACGAGATGGAATCGAAAGTTTCAGTTCCGACAAAAGCGTCGTTCAACTTCGTTTACGCCTTCGAAGCCGCGAGCGACAGCAATCGGCGCTTTTGCTTGTCCGGAATTGAATTTCAAAGCGCCCGTCCTCGTCCGATTAATTTCGCATCGCTGATGGAAGTAGCTTTCGAACAACTTTTCGTCGTTTCGAATTAAGTTATGTTTATCCGTAATGGCCACCGGGGAAGCGAGAGCCAACAACGAATTTGTAATAATTATTACCGGTTTGTTTTAGTTGTCCGCAAGCAGTCTTATAATTAATAGCACACATTTTAAATTTGACTATCTTTTGCCTCTTTCACCAAGCTGGATAAAAAATTTCGGAAAAATTTCGTTTAGTCTGAATTACGAGAAAAATATATTGTGCTTCGGAAAATTTTAAAAAACGTTACAGTTCGCGGCTACGAGACAAAGCCAAATTTATATCCACCGGATATCAGCTCCCGTGAACTTCGTGTTCGACGGGATAGGGATCAGGGGGACGTGGGCCGGGCTTGCCGACGGGATAGGGATCCGGGGGACTCCGGCCAGGCTTGAGGACGGGATAGGGATCAGGGGGACTCTGGCCAGGCTTGTGGACAGGATAGGGATCAGGGGGACTCCGACCAGGCATGGGGACGGTATAAGGATCAGGGGGACTCCGGCCAGGCTTGAGGACTGGATAGGGATCAGAGGCACGTGGGCCAGGCTTGAGGACGGGATAGGGATCAGGGGGACTCTGGCCAGGCTTGTGGACGGGATAGGGATCAGGGGGACGTGGGCCAGGCTTGAATACAGGATAGGGATCAGGGGGACTCCGGCCAGGCATGATGACGGTATAAGGATCAGGGGGACTCCGGCCAGGATTGAGGATGGGACAGGGATCAGGGGGACGTGGGCCGGTCTTGACGACGGGATAGGGATCAGGGCAACTCCGGCCAGGCATGAAGACGGGATAGGGATCGGCGGGACTCCGGCCAGTCTTGGGGACGGAATAGGGATCAGGGAGACTCCGGCCAGGCTTGAGGACGGGATAGGGATCAGGGGGACTCCGGGCAGGATTGAGGACGGGATAGGGATCAGGGGGACGTGGGCCGGGCTTGAGGACGGGATAGTGATCAGGGGGACTCCGGCCATGCTTGGGGACGGGATAAGGATCATGGGGACTCCGGCCCGGCGTGAGGACGGGATGGGGATCGGGGGGACTCCGGGCAGGCTTGAGGACGGGATAGGGATCAGAGGGACGTGGGCCAGGCTTGAGGACGGGATAGGGATCAGGGGGACACTGTCCAGGCTTGTGGACGGGATAGGGTTGAGGGGGACGTGGGCCGGTCTTGACGACAGGATAGGGATCAGTGGGACTCCGGCCAGGATTGAGGACAGGATAGGGATCGGGAGGACGTGGGCCTGGCTTGACGGCGGGACAGGGATCAGGGGGAATCCGGCCAAGCATGAGGACGGTATAAGGATCAGGGGGCTCCGGCCAGGATTGAGGATGGGATAGGGATGAGGGGGACGTGGGCCGGGCTTGAGGACGGGACAGGGATCAGGGGGACTCCGGCCAGGCTTCCGGACGGGATATGGATCGGGGGGACCGCGGCCAGGTTTGAGGACGGGATAGGGATCAGAGGGGACTCCGGCCAGGCTTGAGGACGGGATATTGGTCAGGGAGACTCCGGCCGGGCATGAGGACGGGATAGGGATCAGAGGGACGTGGGCCAGGCTTGAGGACGGGATAGGGATCACGGGGACTCCGGCCAGGATTGAGGACGGCATAGGGATCAGGGGGGCGTGGGCTGGGCTTGACGACGGCATAGGGATCAGGGGGCGTGGGCCGGGCTTGATGACGGTATAGGGATCAGGGGGACTCCGGCCTGGATTGAGGACGGGATAGGGATCAGGGGGATCCGGCCAGGATTGCGGACTGGATAGGGATCAGGGGGACGTGGGCCGGGCTTGATGATGGGATAGGGATCAGGGGGACTCCGGCCAGGCTTGAGGACGGGATATTGATCTGGGGGTCTCCGGCCAGGCATGAGGACGGAATAGGGATCAGAGGGACGTGGGCCAGGCTTGAGGACGGGATAGGGATCAGGGGGATCCGGCCAGGATTGCGGACTGGACAGGGATCAGGGGGACGTGGGCCGGGCTTGATGACGGGATAGGGATCAGGGGGACTCCGGCCAGGCTTGAGGATGGGATATTGGTCAGGGAGACTCCGGCCGGGCTTGAGGATGGGATAGGGATCAGGGGGACTCCGGCCAGGATTGAGGACGGGATAGGGATCAGGGGGACCGGCCAGTATTGCGGACTGGATAGGGATCAGGGGGACGTGGGCCGGGCTTGATAACGTGATTGGGATCAAGGGGACTCCGGCCAGGATTGAGGACGGGATAGGGATCAGGGGGACATGGGCCGGGCTTGATGACGGGATGGGGATCAAGGGGACTCCGGCCATGCGCTGCGGACGGGATAGGGATCAGGGGGACTCCGGCCAGGATTGTGGACGGGATAGGGATCAGGGGAACGTGGGCCGGGCTTGACGACGGGATAGGGATCAGGGGGACTCCGGCCAGGATTGAGGATGGGATAATGATCAGGGGGACGTGGGCTGGGCTTGACGACGGGATAGGGATCAGGGGGACTCCGGCCAGGATTGTTGACGGGATAGGGATCAGGGGGACTCCGGCCAGGATTGAGGACGGTATAGGGATCAGGGGGACTCCGGCCAGGATTGAGGACGGGATAGGGATCAGGGGTTCATGGGCCGGGCTTGACGACGGGATAGGGATCAGGGGGACTCCGGCCAGGATTGAGGACGGGATTGGGATCAGGGGGACCGGCCAGGATTGCGGACTGGATAGTGATCAGGGGGACGTGGGCCGGGCTTGACAACGGGATAGGGATCAGGGGAGATCCGGCCAGGATTGCGGACTTGATATGGATCAGGGGGACGTGGGCCGGGCTTGATGACGGGATTGGGATCAAGGGGACTCCGGCCAGGATTGAGGACGGGATAGGGATCAGGGGGACATGGGCCGGGCTTGATGACGGGATGGGGATCAGGGGGAGTCCGGCCAGGCTTGAGGACGGGATAGGGATCTGGGGGTCTCCGGCCAGGCATGAGGACGGGATAGGGATCAGAGGGACGTGGCCCAGGTTTGAGGACGGGATAGGGATCAGGGGGACTCCGGCCAGGCATGAGGACGGTATAAGGATCGGGGGGACTCCGGCCAGGATTGAGGATGGGATAGTGATCAGGGGGACTCCGGCCAGGCTTGTGAACGGGATAGTCATCAGGGGGACGTGCGCCAGGCTTGACGACAGGATAGGGATCAGGGGGACTTCGGCCAGGCATGATGACGGTATAAGGATCAGGGGGACTCCGGCCAGGATTGAGGACGGTATAGAGATCAGGGGGAGTACGGCCAGGCTTGAGGACTGGATAGGGATCAGGGGGACATGGGCCGGGCTTGACGGCGGGATAGGGATCAGGGGGACTCCGGCCAGGATTGAGGACGGGATTGGGATCAGGTGGACCGGCCAGGATTGCGGACGGGATAGGGATCAGGGTGACGTGGGCCAAGCTTCCGGACGAGATAGGGAATAGGAGAACGGGGGCCAGGCTTGAGGACGTGATAGGGATCAGGGGGACTCCGGCCCGGCGTGAGGACGGGATGGGGATCGGGCGGACTCCGGCCAGGCTTGAGGACGGGATAGGGATCACGGGGACTCCGGCCAGGATTGAGGACGGCATAGGGATCAGGGGGGCGTGGGCTGGGCTTGACGACGGTATAGGGATCAGGGGGACTCCGGCCTGGATTGAGGACGCGATAGGGATCAGGGGGATCCGGCCAGGATTGCGGACTGGATAGGGATCAGGGGGACGTGGGCCGGGCTTGATGACGGGATAGGGATCAGGGGGACTCCGGCCAGGCTTGAGGACGGGATAGGGATCTGGGGGTCTCCGGCCAGGCATGAGGACGGGATAGGGATCAGAGGGACGTGGGCCAGGCTTGAGGACGGGATAGGGATCAGGGGGACATGGGCCGGGCTTGACGACGGGATAGGGATCAGGGGGACTCCGGCCAGGATTGAGGATGGGATAGGGATCAGGGGGATCCGGCCAGGATTGCGGACTGGATAGGGATCAGGGGGACGTGGGCCGGGCTTGATGACGGGATAGGGATCAGGGGGACTCCGGCCAGGCTTGAGGACGGGATATTGGTCAGGGAGACTCCGGCCGGGCTTGACGATGGGATAGGGATCAGGGGGACTGGGGACCGAGGGGATATGGGCTTAGTAGTGGTGACTCGGATCCACTACTAGGTATACCACAGTGGTGGTGGTCATATCCCTAAAATCCTCTACGCTCCACCTCCTCGTGGTGGTCCCTGGGAACACACACAGTTGTGTGTTGCTAACGGAGCGAGGGGTATTCCGCGGGAAGTAGTCCTAATGATGTGTGAGGCGATGCCGGCGGGATCTTCGGATCCTGGCAGGGCCTCCCTTGCCGGTAAGGTTCACACGGAGGGATGAAAAACCTGGAATGGGTCCTGCGATAACGACCGGGGAGGTCGCCGCAGGGCCCTTGCCGTAATCCGGTGGTCATGTTTTACCGGAACGGTGGTCTTGCCTTAACCGGCCGGGCCGCGAGGATGATAACCTCTATTAAAAATCCCCAACCCTAAGCTTGGTGCGCGGTGAGAGGGTACGCCCTTGCTACAGGGCGTGGCTGGTGGGGTACATCAGCCACTAGCGCACCAACGTCTGGATACCTGGCGAACTCCAGCGGAAATCAGCCTTACCCGGGCAAGGAGGCTCTGCCCGGGCGGACGTGTTTTTTCCTGCCAATCTCGTGGGACCAGAAATGGAAACAAATAATGAAAAAAATCTCGATGTTGTGGGGGAGGCTGCCGATACGGCAGCAGCGACGGTGGGGGAAGAGACGGCAGCGGTCACTGCCGGGGAGGGGATGGCAGCGGTCACTGCCGGGGAGGGGATGGCAGCGGTTACTGCCGGGGAGGACGCGGTCGTGGTCATCGCGGACGAGGACTCGGATGGGGATGAAACAATCATCTCCATCTCGAGCTCCGTCGGCTCGATCGTGACGCGCGGGGGCGCGGAGAAGCGGGGCGCGACATCTGGGGTCTCTGACCCCAAGCGTGCCCGGTTAGAGGGGGGGGGGCAGCACACCCGCGGCGGGTCGGTGTCGCGGACGGACCCCGGGGAGGGCTCGTCGGGGACGCCCATCATGGATCTGGCCCTCGGCGGCCGCGCCGAGAGGAGTCAGAAGAGGAGGGTCGGTGACCTCATCGAGCTGGGTGGGAGGATGCCGACAGCGCAGCTAGTAGGGGAGGTGGAGGAGGCGATGTTGAGGGTGGAGAGAGTCTCCACCGTCTCAAAGGGCCTCAAGGGGGACTTGGCTAAAGACTTGCGGGATTGTTCTGCAGTCGCCAGGGCCCACTGCACCACCTTGATGCAGCGGTGCTTTACCGGGATGGCGTGGCAGGGGAGCCAGGAGGTGGCCCGTCTCCGCGAGCAGAACGCGGCCCTCGCGAAGGAGGCGGGTGACCTCCGGTCGAGGCTCCGGTCAATGGAGGCCGGGCGGCGGGCGAACACCGACAGCGGTCGCCGGGCGGGACATGCGCCAATAGGGGAAGCGCCCCCCGCCTCCTCGACAGCGGGGGTCCGTACGCGGGGGACGGAGGCGATGGGGTCGTCGGGGGAGGGAGTGGGAGTTTTGGACTCCGAAGCCCTGCTTCTCCGGGTCGGCGCGCTGATAACGGCCAGGAACCGGGAGCTAGAGGCCCGGATGGAGGAGCGGTTCCGGACGATTCTGGCCGGGTTGGCCCCGGCCCTCCGGGCGGAGGGTAAATCGGCGCGCGAGGCGACGCCGGTGGCTTCTCTGCCGGCGACGTCTGTCACCAAGGGGACTGGACCGGTGGTCGTGTCCGACGTGAGGGTGGTGCCCCCCGTTGTCATTCCGCCACCGGTCGTCCCGGCCTCGTGGATGGAGGTGACGAGCAAGGCGGCGAAGAGGGCCAAGAAGAAGATGGCCGCGGAGGAGGCTGCGGCGAGAGCAGTCGCGGCCGAGGCAGCTGCCGCCGCTTCACGGCTGCAGGCTGCGAGGGAGCCGAGGGCGGCGGGCGGCGCACGAGTGCAGGGCGGCGCGAGCGCGGCGAAGCCCGCCGCCGGGAGGGACGGTGGCCTGGGACGCACCCCCAGAACCGGAGCAGTGGCCATCACCATCCCCGAGAGCTGTAAGCTCACTTATTCGGAGGTGATGGCCAGGGCAAAAGAGAGGGTGGACCTCAAGGCTATCGGGATCGAGTCGGGGGTGCTTCCCAGGCGGTCGAAAACCGGCGGGATCCTCCTGGAGGTCAGGGGCACGGGGGTGCCAGGAGAAGGCACGGGCCCTCTCCGGGAGGATCGCCGAGGCGCTTGGGGGGACCGGGGTTAAGGTCTCCCAGGCGGTCAAGCGCGGCGAGGTGCGCGTGGCGGGCCTGGACGACTCGGTGTCGTCCGGGGACGTAGCGGTGGCGCTGGCGGCGGCGGGGGGGTGTTCCGCGGCGGAGTTCCGGGTCGGCGAGATCCGCAGACCCGCCTCGGAGCAGGCGCTGGGCTCCTGTTGGGCCCAGGGCCCCCTCGCGGCCGTCAAGAAAGTGGTGGCGGGAGGCCGGCTGCTGGTCGGCTGGTCCTCGGCCCGCGTCGAGGCGCTGAGGGAGCGGCCCCTCCAATGCTTCCGTTGCTTGGAGACGGGGCACACGCGGGCGACATGCAAGAGCGCGGTCGACAGAGGCGCGATGTGCTACCGCTGCGGGGCGGCGGAGCACCGAGCTTCGGCCTGCAAGGCCGCCCCCAGGTGTCCGCTCTGCGCGGACCTGGGGAGACCATCGGGCCATAGATTCGGGGCCAAAGCGTGTGCCCCGGCTCCCAAGAGGGGCCGCGCGGCGACGAAAGAGAAGGGCGCGTCTGGGGCTGCATCCGCGCAGCGGCCGCAGACGGCGCCGGGGGCCCGGCCCTCCCAGGGAGGGGACTCTGCAGAGCCCATGTTAGAGTAGGTACTTTTAATCCTACTCCGGTTCTGCAGGCGAACCTCAACCACTCGCGCGCGGCACAGGACCTGTTTGTCCAAGCCGTGCGCGAGTGGGGGGCTGGGCTGGCAGTTGCGGCGGAGCCGTACGCAATCCCCGAACACCCCTTCTGGGTGGGGGACGAGATCGGCTCCGTAGTAATAGTGGCGGGAAGCCGCCCCGGGTCCCCGTCGGTCTCCCTTCTGGAGCGGGGCGAGGGATTCGTGGCGGTGCAATGGGGGGACATCGCGGTTGTCGGGATCTACATCTCGCCGAGCTGTGGCCTCGATCAATTTCGGGGGTTCCTGGGTGGGCTGAACAGCTGCATCGCGCGGTGCAGCGCCCGCCCGGTTCTCGTTTTGGGAGACTTCAATGCCCACGCGGTATCGTGGGGGAGTCCCAGGACGACCACTAGGGGTAGCGAGGTGTTAACCTGGGCGGCCGGCCTGGATCTCCGGTTGATTAACCGGGGATCCACGCCGACGTGCGTGCGTCCGCAGGGGGTCTCGATTGTCGACCTGACATGGGGGACTCCCTCGGCCGTGCGCCGGGTGTCGGGATGGAGGGTGGCCGAGGAGATAGAGATTGCGTCAGACCATACGCCCATCGTCATGGACGTGTGGCCCACCCTCCACGCGCGGGATTCCCGGCCGGGCCGGGGGGACCGACGGCCGCGATGGGCCTTGAAGCGGCTGGACGCGGACGCGTTCGGGGCCGCGGTAGCCGCGGCGACATGGACGGGGCCGGCCCTGTCCGAGCTGGCGCCTGCGCAAGGGGCGAGGCGGCTGCGGGAGGTAATGACGGCGGTGTGCGACACCGCCATGCCCCGCAGCCGGTTCGCCCCCAGGAGGGCGGCGTACTGGTGGTCCGCCGGCATTGCGGAGCTCCGGCGTGCCTGCAATGCCGCGCGGCGTCGGTACGGCCGAGCGCGTAGGAGGCGCGACGACGAGGAGGCGACGGCGAGGCTCGGCGGGGAGTACCGAGCCGCGCTCGGGGTTCTCCGCAGGGCTATCGCGCGGGCCAAGGCCGACGCGTGGTCGGAGCTCGTCGGCATGGTGGACTCCGATCCATGGGGGCGCCCGTACAAGCTTGTCATGAACAAGCTGCGCGCGTGGGCGCCTCCGGTGACGGAGTCGATGGACCCCCACCTGCTCGAGGGAGTGGTGGCGTCCCTCTTCCCGCGAGAGGGGGGACAACTGCGCCGCTCCCATTGGGAACAGGAGCCTCTCTCCTGGTCCGCAGAGTGGGAGGTGTCGGCCGGCGAGCTGGGTGAGGCGATGGCCAGGGCGCGGCGGGTGGGCCGCAAGGCCCCGGGCCCGGACGGGGTGCCGGGCCGCGCGTTGGTCTTGGCCCTGGAGGGGGGACTCGCCGCCGAACTCCGGCAACTGTATAACGGCTGTCTGAGGGAGGGGGCGTTCCCCACGGAGTGGAAGTCGGGCAGGTTGGTCCTCCTTCCGAAGGGGGGCAAGTCCCGGGACTCGCCCTCAGGGTACCGGTCAATTTGTCTGCTGGACGAGGCGGGGAAGTTGTTCGAGCGCGTACTCGTTGGACGCCTCGTCCGGCACCTGTCGGCGGGAGGGGTCCCCGATCTGAGCGGGGTTCAATTCGGCTTCCGGGGGGGTCTCTCCACCGTCGACGCTATTCGGCGGGTGAGGGCTCTCTCGGAGGCCTGTACGAGGGGGGGCGGTGTTGCGTTGGCGATATCCTTGGATATCGCTAACGCGTTCAACACCGTCCCCTGGGATCGGATAATGGAGGCCCTGGTCTTCCACCGGGTGCCTCTGTATCTCAGAAGGGTGATCGGGAGCTATCTCTCCGACAGGGGTATAGAGTATCCCGGCCGGTACGGGATGGTGCGCAGGGGCGTCGTGCGTGGGGTTCCGCAGGGCTCGGTGTTGGGCCCGTTGCTGTGGAATCTTGCGTACGATCGCGTCCTGCGGGAGGAGATGCCTCCCGGGGTCAGCCTGACGTGTTACGCCGACGACACGCTGGTATTGGCGACCGGGAGGTATGCGAAGGAGGCCATCTGCCTGGCGGAGCGCGGCGCGTGGCGCGCGGTGCGCGCGATCCGGTCGCTGGGCCTAGAGGTGTCCGTCGAGAAAACCAGGGCCATGTGGTTTCTCCGCTCGGCCCGGTTGGCGGCGCCTCCCCAGTGCTGGATCTGCGTGGGGGAGGGGATGGTCAAGGTCGGGTCCCAGATGCGGTACCTGGGACTCGAGCTTGACGGCCGGTGGCGTTTTGACCGCCACCTTGAGTCGCTGGCGCCCCGGGCGGAGAGGGCGACCGCTGCGCTCGGTCGCCTTCTCCCGAATCTCGGGGGACCCTGTGGACGGGTGCGTCGTCTGTTCGCGGTGGTGGTGCGAGTTTTGGTCCTGTACGGAGCCCCTGTATGGGCGCACGATGTCATGGCTAGGGGGCGCAGTGGCGGCACACGGTCGCTGCTGCGTCGCATCGAGCGCAGGCTGGCCATAGGCATCGTGCGGGGGTACCGCACCATTTCATACGCGACGGCGATGGTGATGTCGGGGCTGATCCCCCCTCGAGCTGGAGGCCCGCGTGTTGGCGGATGTGCATACGCACTCCAGGGAACTCCGGCTCCGGGGGGTGGCCCCGGATCAGGCGCGGCTCATGGTGGATGAGCTCAGGCGACATGCTCGGCGGCACGCAGCCCGGGAGTGGCGCGATAGCCTTCCCGGGACGAGGGAGGGCGAGAGGCGGGCCGTTCGGGCCATCCTCCCGGTGTTCGATCAATGGAACAGGGGATGGATGGGGCATAGGATCTCCTACCGTGTGACGCAGGTGATGAGCGGGCACGGGTGCTTCGGCGACTACCTGTGTCGCATCGGGAGGGAGACCGAGGAGGCGTGTCACCACTGCGGCGAGCCGCGGGACACGGCGCAACACACTCTGGAGGAGTGTCCGGCATGGGGGGGGAGAGCGCCGTGCCCTGCGGCGCGCGGTGGGCCACGACCTCTCGCTCCCGGCTGTCGTCGCTGCGGCAGCCGGTGGCGAGGAGGCGTGGAGGGGGGTTCGCTTCCTTCTGCGAGCGGGTTATGCTGCGGAAGGAGGCTGCGGAACGGGATCGGGAGCGTAATCACGATCCCGGCCGAAGGGGGGGGGGAGGCGCCGCAGGGTACGCCCCGGGGGCGTACCCCCGTTGCGACGCCTCTGACGCGAGCGGGGACGCCCTTGATGATCTCGAGGCGGGGGATCGGATATCCCCTTACACTCGGTCACCAACGGCGTCCCCGGAGGCCGCCGGGCATCTCGGGCGGGGGCTCGGATGCTCATCGGGCGGCCTAACAGGGGGGAAGGCGCCACGTCGTCCGTTTGCGTGGTGCCTTCGGATAGAGTAGGTACGGGAGGGGGCCGCGTCACCCCCCCCCCGGGTGGTATGCTAAGGCGGGGGCACACCGGATTGACATGCGCGCGCAGAGCACGGGTGCCCCCAGGAGTCTTGGGACGGACGGGGAGGAGTTAGTGGGTATACTCGGCGTGTGCACCAACCAGCCGAGGAGTCCCACATAACCCGGACCACCCCCCCCCGGGGGGGTTTGGGTATCCGTAACGAGATTACCTCCTCGAAAAAAAAAAAAAAAAAAAAAAGGAGTCAGGGGGACTCCGGTCAGGCTTGAGGACGGGATAAGGATCAGGGGGATGCGGGCCAGGCTTGAGGACGGGATAGGGATGGAGGAGACTCCGGACATGCTTGAGGACGGGATAGGGATCGGAGGGATGTGGGCCAGGCTTGGGGACGGGATAGGGATCAGGGGGACACCGGCCAGGCTTGAGGACGGGATAATGATCAGGAAGACTCCGGCCAGGCGTGGGACCGAGGGGATATGGGCTTAGTAGTGGTGACTCGGATCCACTACTAGGTATGCCACAGTGGTGGCGGTCATATCCCTAAAATCCTCTACGCTCCACCTCCTCGTGGTGGTCCCTGGGAACACACATAGTTGTGTGTTGCTAACGGAGCGAGGGGTATTCCGCGGAAAGTAGTCCCAATGATGTATGAGGCGATGCCGGCGGGATCTTCGGATCCTGGCAGGGCCTCCCTTGCCGGTAAGGCTCACACGGAGGGATAAAAAACCGCGGAATGGGTCCTGCGATAACGACCGGGGAGGTCGCCGCAGGGCCCTTGCCGTAAACCGGTGGTCATGTTTTACCGGAACGGTGGTCTTGCCTTAATCGGCCGGGCCGCGAGGATGATAACCTCTATAAAAATCCCTAATGCCCTAAGCTTAGGTGCGCGGTGAGAGGGTACGCCCTGGCTACAGGGCGCGGCTGGTGGGGTACATCAGCCACTAGCGCACCATCTCTGGATACCTGGCGAACTCCAGTTGAAATTAGCCTTACCCGGGCAAGGAGGCTCTGCCCGGGCGGACGTGTTTTTTCCTGCCAATCTCGTGGGACCAGATATGGAATCGTATAATAAAAACCTTGATGTTGTGGGGGAGGCTGCCGATACGGCAGCAGCTGCGGCGGGGGAAGAGACGGCAGCGGTCACTGACGGGGAGGGGATGGCAACGATTACTGCCGGGGAGGACGCGGTCGTGGTCATCGCGGACGAGGACTCGGATGGGGATGAAACAATCATCTCCATCTCGAGCTCCGTCGGCTCGATCGTGACGCGCGGGGGCGCGGAGAAGCGGGGCGCGACATCTGGGGTCTCTGACCCCAAGCGTGCCCGGTTAGAGGGGGGGCAGCACACCCGCGGCGGGTCGGTGTCGCGGACGGACCCCGGGGAGGGCTCGTCGGGGACGCCCACCATGGATCTGGCCCTCGGCGGCCGCGCCGAGAGGAGTCAGACGAGGAGGGTGGATGACCTCATCGAGCTGGGTGGGAGGATGCCGACAGCGCAGCTAGTAGGGGAGGTGGAGGAGGCGATGTTGAGGGTGGAGAGAGTCTCCACCGTCTCAAAGGGCCTCAAGGGGGACCTGGCTAAAGACTTGCGGGATTGTTCTGCAGTCGCCAGGGCCCACTGCACCACCTTGATGCAGCGGTGCTTTACCGGGATGGCGTGGCAGGGTAGCCAGGAGGTGGCCCGCCTCCGCGAGCAGAACGCGGCCCTCGCGAAGGAGGCGGGTGACCTCCGGGCGAGGCTCCGGTCAATGGAGGCCGGGCGGCGGGCGAACACCGACAGCGGTCGCCGGGCGGGACATGCGCCAATAGGGGAAGCGCCCCCCGCCTCCTCGACAGCGGGGGTCCGTACGCGGGGGATGGAGGCGATGGGACCGTCGGGGGAGGGAGCGGGAGTTTTGGACTCCGAAGCCCTGCTTCTCCGGGTCGGCGCGCTGATAACGGCCAGGAACCGGGAGCTAGAGGCCCGGATGGAGGAGCGGTTCCGGACGATTCTGGCCGGGTTGGCCCCGGCCCTCCGGGCGGAGGGTAAATCGGCGCGCGAGGCGACGCCGGTGGCTTCTCTGCCGGCGACGTCTGTCACCAAGGGGACTGGACCGGTGGTCGTGTCCAACGTGAGGGTGGTGCCCCCCGTTATCATTCCGCCACCGGTCGTCCCGGCCTCGTGGATGGAGGTGACGAGCAAGGCGGCGAAGAGGGCCAAGAAGAAGATGGCCGCGGAGGAGGCTGCGGCGAGAGCAGCCGCGGCCGAGGCAGCTGCCGCCGCTTCACGGCTGCAGGCTGCGAGGGAGCCGAGGGCGGCGGGCGGCGCACGAGTGCAGGGCGGCGCGAGCGCGGCGAAGCCCGCCGCCGGGAGGGACGGTGGCCTGGGACGCACCCCCAGAACGGCAGCAGTGGCCATCACCATCCCCGAGAGCTGCAAGCTCACTTATTCGGAGGTGATGGCCAGGGCAAAAGAGAGGGTGGACCTCAAGGCTATCGGGATCGAGTCGGGGGTGCTTCCCAGGCGGTCGAAAACCGGCGGGATCCTCCTGGAGGTCAGGGGCACGGGGTGCCAGGAGAAGGCACGGGCCCTCTCCGGGAGGATCGCCGAGGCGCTTGGGGGGACCGGGGTTAAGGTCTCCCAGGCGGTCAAGCGCGGCGAGGTGCGCGTGGCGGGCCTGGACGACTCGGTGTCGCCCGGGGACGTAGCGGCGGCGCTGGCGGCGGCGGGGGAGTGTTCCGCGGCGGAGTTCCGGGTCGGCGAGATCCGCAGACCCGCCTCGGAGCAGGCGCTGGGCTCCTGTTGGGCCCAGGGCCCCCTCGCGGCCGTCAAGAAAGTGTTGGCGGGAGGCCGGCTGCTGGTCGGCTGGTCCTCGGCCCGCGTCGAGGCGCTGAGGGAGCGGCCCCTGCAATGCTTCCGTTGTTTGGAGACGGGGCACACGCGGGCGACATGCGAGAGCGCGGTCGACAGAGGCGCGATGTGCTACCGCTGCGGGGCGGCGGAGCACCGGGCTTCGGCCTGTAGGGCCGCCCCCAGGTGTCCGCTCTGCGCGGACCTGGGGAGACCATCGGGCCATAGATTCGGGGCCAAAGCGTGTGCCCCGGCTCCCAAGAGGGGCCGCGCGGCGACGAAAGAGAAGGGCGCGTCTGGGGCTGCATCCGCGCAGCGGCCGCAGACGGCGCCGGGGGCCCGGACCTCCCAGGGAGGGGACTCTGCAGAGCCCATGTTAGAGTAGGTACTTTTAATCCTACTCCGGTTCTGCAGGCGAACCTCAACCACTCGCGCGCGGCACAGGACCTGTTTGTCCAAGCCGTGCGCGAGTGGGGGGCTGGGCTGGCAGTTGCGGCGGAGCCGTACGCAATCCCCGAACACCCCTTCTGGGTGGGGGACGAGATCGGCTCCGTAGTAATAGTGGCGGGAAGCCGCCCCGGGTCCCCGTCGGTCTCCCTTCTGGAGCGGGGCGAGGGATTCGTGGCGGTGCAATGGGGGGACATCGCGGTTGTCGGGATCTACATCTCGCCGAGCTGTGGCCTCGATCAATTTCGGGGGTTCCTGGGCGGGCTGAACAGCTGCATCGCGCGGTGCAGCGCCCGCCCGGTTCTCGTTTTGGGAGACTTCAATGCCCACGCGGTATCGTGGGGGAGTCCCAGGACGACCACTAGGGGTAGCGAGGTGTTAACCTGGGCGGCCGGCCTGGATCTCCGGTTGATTAACCGGGGATCCACGCCGACGTGCGTGCGTCCGCAGGGGGTCTCGATTGTCGACCTGACATGGGGGACTCCCTCGGCCGTGCGCCGGGTGTCGGGATGGAGGGTGGCCGAGGAGATAGAGATTGCGTCAGACCATACGCCCATCGTCATGGACGTGTGGCCCACCCTCCACGCGCGGGATTCCCGGCCGGGCCGGGGGGACCGACGGCCGCGATGGGCCTTGAAGCGGCTGGACGCGGACGCGTTCGGGGCCGCGGTAGCCGCGGCGACATGGACGGGGCCGGCCATGTCCGAGCTGGCGCCTGCGCAAGGGGCGAGGCGGCTGCGGGAGGTAATGACGGCGGTGTGCGACACCGCCATGCCCCGCAGCCGGTTCGCCCCCAGGAGGGCGGCGTACTGGTGGTCCGCCGGCATTGCGGAGCTCCGGCGTGCCTGCAATGCCGCGCGGCGGTCGGTACGGCCGAGCGCGTAGGAGGCGCGACGACGAGGAGGTGACGGCGAGGCTCGGCGGGGAGTACCGAGCCGCGCTCGGGGTTCTCCGCAGGGCTATCGCGCGGGCCAAGGCCGACGCGTGGTCGGAGCTCGTCGGCACGGTGGACTCCGATCCATGGGGGCGCCCGTACAAGCTTGTCATGAACAAGCTGCGCGCGTGGGCGCCTCCGGTGACGGAGTCGATGGACCCCCACCTGCTCGAGGGAGTGGTGGCGTCCCTCTTCCCGCGAGAGGGGGGGACAACTGCGCCGCTCCCATTGGGAACAGGAGCCTCTCTCCTGGTCCGCAGAGTGGGAGGTGTCGGCCGGCGAGCTGGGTGAGGCGGTGGCCAGGGCGCGGCGGGTGGGCCGCAAGGCCCCGGGCCCGGACGGGGTGCCGGGCCGCGCGTTGGTCTTGGCCCTGGAGGGGGGACTCGCCGCCGAACTCCGGCAGCTGTATAACGGCTGTCTGAGGGAGGGGGTGGTTCCCAACGGAGTGGAAGTCGGGCAGGTTGGGTCCTCCTTCCGAAGGGGGGCAAGTCCCGGGACTCGCCCTCAGGGTACCGGCCAATTTGTCTGCTGGACGAGGCGGGGAAGTTGTTCGAGCGCGTACTCGTTGGACGCCTCGTCAGGCACCTGTCGGCGGGAGGGGTCCCCGATCTGAGCGGGGTTCAATTCGGCTTCCGGGAGGGTCTCTCCACCGTCGACGCTATTCGGCGGGTGAGGGCTCTCTCGGAGGCCTGTACGAGGGGGGGCGGAGTTGCGTTGGCGATATCCTTGGATATCGCTAACGCGTTCAACACCGTCCCCTGGGATCGGATAATGGAGGCCCTGGTCTTCCACCGGGTGCCTCTGTATCTCAGAAGGGTGATCGGGAGCTATCTCTCCGACAGGGGTATAGAGTATCCCGGCCGGTACGGGATGGTGCGCAGGGGCGTCGTGCGCGGGGTTCCGCAGGGCTCGGTGTTGGGCCCGTTGCTGTGGAATCTTGCGTACGATCGCGTCCTGCGGGAGGAGATGCCTCCCGGGGTCAGCCTGACGTGTTACGCCGACGACACGCTGGTATTGGCCACCGGGAGGTATGCGAAGGAGGCCATCTGCCTGGCGGAGCGCGGCGCGTGGCGCGCGGTGCGCGCGATCCGGTCGCTGGGCCTAGAGGTGTCCGTCGAGAAAACCAGGGCCATGTGGTTTCTCCGCTCGGCCCGGTTGGCGGCGCCTCCCCAGTGCTGGATCTGCGTGGGGGAGGGGATGGTCAAGGTCGGGTCCCAGATGCGGTACCTGGGACTCGAGCTTGACGGCCGGTGGCGTTTTGACCGCCACCTTGAGTCGCTGGCGCCCCGGGCGGAGAGGGCGACCGCTGCGCTCGGTCGCCTTCTCCCGAATCTCGGGGGACCCTGTGGACGGGTGCGTCGTCTGTTCGCGGTGGTGGTGCGAGTTTTGGTCCTGTACGGAGCCCCTGTGTGGGCGCGCGATGTCTTGGCTAGGGGGCGCAGTGGCGGCACACGGTCGCTGCTGCGTCGCATCGAGCGCAGGCTGGCCATAGGCATCGTGCGGGGGTACCGCACCATTTCATACGCGACGGCAATGGTGATGTCGGGGCTGATCCCCCTCGAGCTGGAGGCCCGCGTGTTGGCGGATGTGCATACGCACTCCAGGGAACTCCGGCTCCGGGGGGTGGCCCCGGATCAGGCGCGGCTCATGGTGGATGAGCTCAGGCGACATGCTCGGCGGCACGCAGCCCGGGAGTGGCGCGATAGCCTTCCCGGGACGAGGGAGGGCGAGAGGCGGGCCGTTCGGGCCATCCTCCCGGTGTTCGATCAATGGAACAGGGGATGGATGGGGCATAGGATCTCCTACCGTGTGACGCAGGTGATGAGCGGGCACGGGTGCTTCGGCGACTACCTGTGTCGCATCGGGAGGGAGACCGAGGAGGCGTGTCACCACTGCGGCGAGCCGCGGGACACGGCGCAACACACTCTGGAGGAGTGTCCGGCATGGGGGGGAGAGCGCCGTGCCCTGCGGCGCGCGGTGGGCCACGACCTCTCGCTCCCGGCTGTCGTCGCTGCGGCAGCCGGTGGCGAGGAGGCGTGGAGGGGGTTCGCTTCCTTCTGCGAGCGGGTTATGCTGCGGAAGGAGGCTGCGGAACGGGATCGGGAGCGTAATCACGATCCCGGCCGAAGGGGGGGGAGGCGGCGCAGGGTACGCCCCGGGGGCGTACCCCCGTTGCGACGCCTCTGACGCGAGCGGGGACGCCCTTGATGATCTCGAGGCGGGGGATCGGATATCCCCTTACACTCGGTCACCAACGGCGTCCCCGGAGGCCGCCGGGCATCTCGAGCGGGGGCTCGGATGCTCATCGGGCGGCCTAACAGGGGGGAAGGCGCCACGTCGTCCGTTGCGTGGTGCCTTCGGATAGAGTAGGTACGGGAGGGGGCCGCGTCCCCCCCTGGGTGGTATGCTAAGGCGGGGGCACACCGGATTGACATGCGCGCGCAGAGCACGGGTGCCCCCAGGAGTCTAGGGACGGACGGGGAGGAGTTAGTGGGTATACTCGGCGTTGCACCAACCAGCCGAGGAGTCCCACATAACCCGGACCACCCCCCCCCGGGGGGGTTCGGGTATCCGTAACGAGATTACCTCCTCGGAAAAAAAAAAAAAAAAAAAAAAAAAGACTCCGGCCAGGCGTGAGGACGGTATAGGGATCGGAGGGATGTGGGCCAGGCTTGACGACAGGATAGGGATCAGGGGGACTCCGGTCAGGCTTGAGGACGGGATAAGGATCAGGGGGATGCGGGACAGGCTTGAGGACGGGATAGGGATGGAGGAGACTCCGGACATGCTTGAGGACGGGATAGGTATCAGGGGGCTCCGGCCGGGCTGGGGGACGGGATAGGGGTCTGGGGGACTCCGGTCAGGCTTGAGGACGGGATAAGGATCAGGGGGATGCGGGCCAGGCTTGAGGACGGGATAGGGATGGAGGAGACTCCGGACATGCTTGAGGACGGGATAGGGATCAGGGGGCTCCGGCCAGGCTTGGGGACGGGATAGGGATCAGGGGGACTCCGGCCAGGCTTCCGGACAGGATAGGGAATAGGGGGACGTGGGCCAGGCTTGAGGACGGGATAGGGATCAGAGGGACGTGGGCCAAGCTTGAGGGCGGGATAGTGATCAGGGGGACGTGGGCCGCGCTTGACGACGGGATAGGGATCAGGGGGACGTGGGCCGGGCTTGAGGGCGGGATAGTGATCAGGGGGACGTGGGCCAAGCTTGACGACGGGATAGGGATCAGGGAGACTCCGGCCATGCTTGAGGACGGGATAGGGATCAGGGGGACGCTGGCCAGGCATGAGGACGGTATAAGGATCAGGGGGACTCCGGCCAGGATTGAGGATAGAATAGGGATGAGGGGGACGTGGGCCGGGCTTGACGACGGGATAGGGATCAGGGGGACTCCGGCCAGGATTGAGGACAGGGTTGGGATCAGGGGGACCGGCCAGGATTGCGGACTGGATAGGGATCAGGGGGGTGGGGGCCGGGCTTGACAACGGGATAGGGATCAGGGAGACTCCGGCCAGGCTTGAGGATGGTATAGGGATCAGGGGGACGTGGGCCGGGCTTGACGACGGGATAGGGATCAGGGGGACTGTGGCCAGGCTTGTGGACAGGATAGGGATCAGGGGGACATGGGCCGGGTTTGACGACAGGATAGGGATCACGGTCACCCCGGCCAGGCATGAGGACGGGATAGGGATCAGGGGGACGTGGGCCAAGCTTGAGGACAGGATAGGGATCAGGGGGACTCCGGTCAGGCTTGAGGACGGGATAAGGATCAGGGGGATGCGGGCCAGGCTTGAGGACGGGATAGGGATGGAGGAGACTCCGGACATGCTTGAGGACGGGATAGGTATCAGGGGGCTCCGGCCAGGCTTGGGGGCGGGATAGGGGTCAGGGGGACTCCGGCCATGCTTGAGGACGGGATAATGATCAGGGAGACTCCGGCCAGGCGTGAGGACAGTATAGGGATCAGGGGGGCTCCGGCCAGGATTGAGGATGGGATAGGGATGAGGGGGACGTGGGCCGGGCTTGATGACGGGATAGGGATCAGGGGGACGTGGGCCGGGCTTGAGGGCGGGGTAGTGATCAGGGGGACGTTGGCCAAGCATGAGGATGGGATAGGGATCAGGGTACTCTGGCCAGGCTTCAGGACGGGATAGGGATCAGGGCGACTCCGGCCAGGATTGAGGACGGGATATTGATCAGGGAGACTCCGGCCAGGCTTGAGGATGGTAGAGGGATCAGGGGGGCGTGGGCCGGGCTTGACGACGGGATAGGGATCAGGGGGACTCTGGCCAGGCTTGTGGACAGGATAGGGATCAGGGGGACATGGGCCGGGTTTGACGACAGGATAGGGATCAGGGTGTCCCCGGCCAGGCATGAGGACGGGATAGGGATCAGGGGGACGTGGGCCAAGCTTGAGGACAGGACAGGGATCGGGGGGTCGTGGGCCATGCTTGAGGACGGGATAGGGATCAGGGAGACGTGGGCTTGGCTTGACTACAGGATAGGGATCAAGGGGGCTGCGGCCAGGCTTGAGGATGGGATAGGGATCAGGGGGACGTGGGTCGGGCTTGACGAAGGGATAGGGATCGGGGGGACGTGGGCCTTTCTTGACGACGGGATAGGGATCAGGGGGACTGTGGCCAGGCTTGTGGACAGGATAGGGATCAGGGGGACATGGGCCGGGTTTGACGACAGGATAGGGATCACGGTCACCCCGGCCAGGCATGAGGACGGGATAGGGATCAGGGGGACGTGGGCCAAGCTTGAGGACAGGATAGGGATCAGGGGGACTCCGGTCAGGCTTGAGGACGGGATAAGGATCAGGGGGATGCGGGCCAGGCTTGAGGACGGGATAGGGATGGAGGAGACTCCGGACATGCTTGAGGACGGGATAGGTATCAGGGGGCTCCGGCCAGGCTTGGGGGCGGGATAGGGGTCAGGGGGACTCCGGTCAGGCTTGAGGACGGGAGAAGGATCAGGGGGACTCCGGCCAGGCTTGAGGACGGGATAAGGATCAGGGGGATGCGGGCCAGGCTTGAGGACGGGATAGGGATGGAGGAGACTCCGGACATGCTTGAGGACGGGATAGGTATCAGGGGGCTCCGGCCAGGCTTGGGGACGGGATAGGGATCAGGGGGACTCCGGCCATGCTTGAGGACGGGATAATGATCAGGGAGACTCCGGCCAGGCGTGAGGACAGTATAGGGATCAGGGGGGCTCCGGCCAGGATTGAGGATGGGATAGGGATGAGGGGGACGTGGGCCGGGCTTGATGACGGGATAGGGATCAGGGGGACTCCGGCCAGGATTGAGGACAGGGTTGGGATCAGGGGGACCGGCCAGGATTGCGGACTGGATAGGGATCAGGGGGGTGGGGGCCGGGCTTGACAACGGGATAGGGATCAGGGAGACTCCGGCCAGGCTTGAGGATGGTATAGGGATCAGGGGGACGTGGGCCGGGCTTGACGACGGGATAGGGATCAGGGGGACTGTGGCCAGGCTTGTGGACAGGATAGGGATCAGGGGGACATGGGCCGGGTTTGACGACAGGATAGGGATCACGGTCACCCCGGCCAGGCATGAGGACGGGATAGGGATCAGGGGGACGTGGGCCAAGCTTGAGGACAGGATAGGGATCAGGGGGACTCCGGTCAGGCTTGAGGACGGGATAAGGATCAGGGGGATGCGGGCCAGGCTTGAGGACGGGATAGGGATGGAGGAGACTCCGGACATGCTTGAGGACGGGATAGGTATCAGGGGGCTCCGGCCAGGCTTGGGGGCGGGATAGGGGTCAGGGGGACTCCGGTCAGGCTTGAGGACGGGAGAAGGATCAGGGGGACTCCGGCCAGGCTTGAGGACGGGATAAGGATCAGGGGGATGCGGGCCAGGCTTGAGGACGGGATAGGGATGGAGGAGACTCCGGACATGCTTGAGGACGGGATAGGTATCAGGGGACTCCGGCCAGGCTTGGGGACGGGATAGGGATCAGGGGGACTCCGGCCATGCTTGAGGACGGGATAATGATCAGGGAGACTCCGGCCAGGCGTGAGGACAGTATAGGGATCAGGGGGGCTCCGGCCAGGATTGAGGATGGGATAGGGATGAGGGGGACGTGGGTCGGGCTTGATGACGGGATAGGGATCAGGGGGACGTGGGCCGGGCTTGAGGGCGGGGTAGTGATCAGGGGGACGTTGGCCAAGCATGAGGATGGGATAGGGATCAGGGTACTCTGGCCAGGCTTCAGGACGGGATAGGGATCAGGGCGACTCCGGCCAGGATTGAGGACGGGATAGGGATCAAGGGGACTGCTGCCAGGCTTGAGGACGGGATATTGATCAGGGAGACTCCGGCCAGGCTTGAGGATGGTAGAGGGATCAGGGGGGCGTGGGCCGGGCTTGACGACGGGATAGGGATCAGGGGGACTCTGGCCAGGCTTGTGGACAGGATAGGGATCAGGGGGACATGGGCCGGGTTTGACGACAGGATAGGGATCAGGGTGTCCCCGGCCAGGCATGAGGACGGGATAGGGATCAGGGGGACGTGGGCCAAGCTTGAGGACAGGACAGGGATCGGGGGGTCGTGGGCCATGCTTGAGGACGGGATAGGGATCAGGGAGACGTGGGCTTGGCTTGACTACAGGATAGGGATCAAGGGGGCTGCGGCCAGGCTTGAGGATGGGATAGGGATCAGGGGGAAGTGGGTCGGGCTTGACGAAGGGATAGGGATCGGGGGGACGTGGGCCTTTCTTGACGACGGGATAGGGATCAGGGGGACTCCGGCCAGGATTGAGGACGGGATATGGATCAGGGGGACGTGGGCCTGGCTTGACTACAGGATAGTGATCAGGGGGACTCCGGCCAGGCTTGAGGACGGGATAGGGATCGGGGGGGTGTGGGCCAGGCTTAACTACAGGATAGGGATCAGGGGGACTCCGGCCAGGCTTGAGGACTGGACAGGGATCAGAGGGACGTGGGCCAGGCTTGAGGACGGGATAAGGATCATGGGGACTCCGGCCAGGCTTGAGGACGGGATAGGTATCAGGGGGCTCCGGCCAATGGATGCGAGGTGGTCAGAAGCTGCATCCTATGCATAAGGGCGGGTCTACCCGCAGCAAAAGCCGAGCATGTAGCGGGCGCGGTAAACTGCCCGCAATACAAGAAATATATAGCGGATTTAAACAAGGGAAAATAAACATTTATAATGGTGTTACGTCCCGCGGTTAGTTACGCGATGGTAAAGACGCTTCGCGATTTTACCGCGGAGAGACGCTTCAAAATTACAACCATTTGGCTCACTCGACTCGTACGTTCGAAGTCTAGCCGGGTCCACGGTTCCACGTAAATATGTAGATGTGCTACTCACCAACAGTCCTGGACAGGTTGCAAGAAACAGAGACAGATGGGGCAGCCGTGCTCCCTCCGATTGGCTACGGAGAATGATTCGGTGTCCTTGTCCCTCTTAGGTCGATGGCTCTCTCTCTCTCTGAAGATGCTGGTCCTGATTCTGCGCGGCCGCGAGATGGTGCGGACGTTCGCCAAATGGATTGGATTGTTAGACACGAGAGGGCGAAATAACTGGCGTAATTAGTGTTTACAACCGGCGCGACGCGGCACTCTCTTGAGCGGGATTGGCGGGTAATAAATGACAGGATTTGAATGGTTAACACTAAATATACAGGGTGGCCCACATAACTCTGAACAGCTCAATATTTCGAAAACTATGCCATCGATTTTAAAGTTCTTAGTCTCAAATTGCATGGAACTGAAGGGCCTTTCTGACTACATAAACGTGAAGTGGCCTCCCTTCCCCTTTAACGGGGGAGGAGAGGTACCTTTGTAATTTTAAATGGAACCCCCTATAAAATGTTACATATTTAGATTCTACCGGAAAAAACAAGTCAATTTTGTCTGAAACATTTTTTTGTCAGATACTTCCATGATGAGATATAACAGTTTGAAGTTTCGAGTTGTAGGTACTAGAAGCGCTCGGAAATAGCGTTATGGAATTATACGCGCTTCATAATGTAGAAACATTTCATAATTTAGAAAAGCGGCTTAGTAAAGCTGTCACTAATGAAAATAATAGTGCCAGTGTTCTTGCTGCAATTACATTAAATTCTCATATTAGTCAACGTACACTTGCACAAACATCACATATTAGTCGTTCATCAATTCAACGAATTTTGAAACGGCAAAAGTATCATCCATATCACATGGTTTTATCACAAGAGCTTTCGATAGCAGATTACGATCACCGCGTAAGATTTTGTGAGTGGCTGCAGGGTGTTGTGGAAAATGACTTTTTGTGCAAAATACTTTTTTCCGATGAGGCCACTTTTATGAATTCAGGGCATGTAAATAGACAATCTGCATTATTGGGCCGTGGAAAACCCAAATTGGATGCGATGTGTTCCCTTTCAACATCGATGGTCTTTAAATGTTTGGTGTGGCCTAATAGGAGATTTTGTGATTGGACCTTATTTTTTTCAAGAAACTGTAACATCTGCAAGTTATTGTGATTTCTTAAAAAATCATTTGCCTGCGCTTTTGGAAGATGTGCCACTGCACGTTAGAAGAGAAATGTGGTTCCAACAAGACGGCGCTCCTCGACATTTTGCAATCATCACCAGGCAATTTTTGAACGAAAAATTTGGGAACATATGGATAGGTCGTGGGGGACCTCGTCAATGGCTTCCTCGATCCCCCGATCTAACACCATTAGATTTTTTCTTATGGGGATATGTAAAGGACAAAGTTATGTTTGAACCACCGACGACAAAAGAGGATATGAAACAAAGAATACGTGACGCTTGCGCTTCAGTGACTCCCGAAATGTTAAAAAATGTTAGAACAACTTTGATGTTTCGAGTAAATAAATGTTTACAAGCCCGTGGTGGACATTTTGAACATTTAATTTAAAGTACATTTTATTTCTTCACGAATAAGCAAAGGACTCTAGCGCGTATAATTCCATAACGCTATTTCCGAGCGCTTCAAGTACCTACAACTCGAAACTTCAAACTGTTATATCTCATCATGGAAGTATCTGACAAAAAAATGTTTCAGACAAAATTGACTTGTTTTTTCCGGTAGAATCTAAATATGTAATATTTTATAGGGGGTTCCATTTAAAATTACAAAGGTACCTCCCCTCCCCCGTTAAAGGGGAAGGGAGGCCACTTCACGTTTATGTAGTCAGAAAGGCCCTTCAGTTCCATGCAATTTAAGACTAAGAACTTTAAAATCGATGGCATAGTTTTCGAGATATTGAGCTGTTCAGAGTTATGTGGGCCACCTTGTATGTATTCAAAAAGTAGTTGGAATACAAAGACTCTTAATACTAAGTATTGGAACAGCTAGATATAGTAAGAGGTAGTAACGCTTGAAATGGAAACGCGAGATGTTGACGCGACCAGGTCGCGGATGAGAACCGACTTCCTCGGGAATTGTCCAGACCTCCTTCGCTCGGAGATCGCGTGGAGGGGCGCGTGACGTATTACGCGTCGTAGTGGGGCTCGCTAGAGCGCGGTGACGTAATGTCGCGCATCTTGGCGCGCCTCGGAGATGGGGAATACGGGACTTAGAATTCTATGTGATGTAACGTAGTGGCTATCTATATATTATACAACTTATGACCTAACGCGACATCTAGTTATAACCAAACACAACATCTCGACGGGCGCGACATCTATTCAGAAGCTAACGCAACATGTCGATAGGCGTGACATCTAGTTATAACCTAGCGCAGCAACACGTCGGCAGACGTGACAATGGATATACTGCAAATAAATCTCAACCATAGCAGATTAGCGCACTACCTACTAACTCAGACAGCTATAGAATCGAAAGTAAATTTAGTATTAATAGCAGAACCACTGTATAATCCGGGTGACTGGATTTTATCTAAGAAGGGAACTGCAGCAATATGGATACGGGATCTGAAAGGAGGAAAAAGACAAGAAGATGGAGATAGAGAGGAAGAAGACTTCGTGTTAATTAGAATAGGCGACACTTTGTACGTGAGTATTTATATATCACCCAATATGTCATCAGATTACTACTCTTACAGAATCAGCATCCTAAAGGATGTACTACAAGAAGAAGCCAAGAAAGGAAGGAGGATAGTAATAGGTGGGGACTTCAATGCAAAGTCTCCGGCATGGGGCTCGAAAGAACAGAACGAAAAGGGAACAATCCTCCTAGACAACCTTATGGAACTAGGAATCCATCCAATAATTCCAGACGGGGGACACACGTTCGAGAGGGGGAAATCCACCTCAAACCTCGATTTTATTGCGATTTCAAACAGCCTAGCGAGGCAAAAGGATGCGAGAACAAGGGTTTTGGATACCGAATCAGCTTCGGATCATAAATACCTACTTACTAAAATTCCGGAGACCGGGGAAAAAAGAACAATTAAGAATGTATCTGTTTCTAGGTGGAAAGTGACGCAGAGAGGACTATCAAAAATCATAAGAGTCATGAACGATGCTCTTAGAGGGGAAAAAATTAACGAGGAAGAAATATTTGATGCGGAAGACGAAAAGAAGTTCTTGGACCTAATTCCAGGCTGGTGCGAGAAGGCCTTAGCGAAAATGGACAATGAGCAAAAGCAGAGCAAGAAGAATAACCCCTGGTGGAGCGAGGATATCAACGAACAAAGAAGGAAGGTTCAACAACTAAGAAGGAAAAGGCCAAAGGAAAGGAGTAGAAATAACGAAGATATAGCGGAAATCCTGGGCTTTTTGTACAAAAAGGCAAAAAGAGAACTACAAAAGAAAATAAGAAAGGAAAAGGACAGAACTTGGAAAGAACTCTGCGAAACAGTTGAAAAAGACCCCTGGGGGAAACCCTATAAGACGATCATGAAAAGAATAAGGCCCAATGCCCCACTAGCCGCAATCTCAGCAGTAATGGCTAGATCGGTCCTGAAGGAACTATTCCCAGAAGAAGAGGCAGAAGAGGGGGAGTGGGGAAAGGAGGCAGAAAATGCGGAAGGTGGACCGGATGACGGAAGCTCATCAGCAATGGAGGCAATACCAAGAATAAAGGAGGAAGAGATCTTAAAGGCAGCCAAAAAATTAAAAATTAATAAAGCCCCAGGACTAGACGGTATACCACCGGCAATCATAAAGAAGCTAGCGGAAAACAGACCGGACAGATTCGCGGCACTGTTCAACGGTATTATAACAAGAGGAGAAATTCCTGGAAATTGGAAAAAAGCAAGAGCAATTTTCCTCCGAAAAGAAGGTAAAGATCCAACGTTACCGGCAGCCTACAGACCAATATGCATAATAGATGCGATATCAAAAATGTTGGAATATGCTATAAGGGATAGATTCGAAAAGGAACTAGGCGAAAAAATGTTCGACGAAAACCAGTTCGGTTTTATTAAAGGTAAGTCTACGGTCCATGCCATGGTGAGGGTGAGCAAAGAAGCAATAACATCGTCAGAGAAACAGAGATTCGGTACGATGATCGCTCTCGATGTTAGAAATGCTTTCAACTCACTAAAATGGGACGCAATTATGAAAGAAATGAAGTTTAGAGAAACTGCGCAGTATCTTATAAAACTGACAAGGAATTATTTTAAGAATCGAGAAGTTTGCTATGCAGCAACGGACGAAATTATATGGACAAAAATGAATATGGGAGTCCCCCAGGGCTCAGTATTAGGACCGTTCCTATGGAACTTGGTTTATGACGGGCTCCTCAGGAAACCAGTGCCTCAAATGACGAGGCTAACGGCCTTCGCGGACGATATCATAATTACGACGCAAGCGGCAACGCAGAGAAGACTCAAGATTAGGGCTAAAGAAACTATTGATGAAACACAGAAGTGGATGAAAGACACGGGACTGGTCTTAGCGGAACATAAGACAGAAGTGATCATGATGAATAAAAAGAAAATAGATGACGGATTCCAGATAGAGATAGGTGGAACTAAGATCACCCCAGGCGAGCACCTAAAGTATCTAGGAGTCATCTTTGATGATAAAAAATCTTTTAGAAAACACTTCGAAACGGTGACAAATAAAGCAATCAGAACACTGGCAGCATTAAGCTGTATTATGACAAACGGGTGCAGAACCAGAATGACGATTAGGAAGCTATATTATACAACTATAGAATCTATTGTGTTATACGGAGCTCCGGTATGGGCGGAGGCGGCCAGCATAGGAGCAAACCACTCCCTACTGAAGAAAACACAAAAGATAGGATTAGCCAGAGTGACAGCCGCTTACAAAACGGTCCCCGCGGAAACGCTGTGCGTGCTGGCCTCAGTCCCACCATGGCATCTAAAAATTGAAGAAAGAAAACAGTTATTCGAACTAGAAAAAGAGATACTCCTTAAAGAAACCCTGAAAAGAATACAAGTGGCAATGAGAGGGGGGTGGTAAATATAGGAGAAATCCACCCCTGCATAGAAGGCATCACGCTGGAAAGGATGGAAAACGAGGAAGAGGAACTAGAGGACATAGGAAGAAGAATAAAAATAGGACTCAGAAGAAGGGTGAAGGAAATGACGGAAGCCAAATGGCAGGAAGAATGGGAGAGAGATTGTGTAGGGAGATGGACTTTCAAACTCATCCCTAACTTGTCTGTGTGGAACAGGAGGAAGCATGGTGAACTGAACTTTCATATGACGCAAGTATTAACGGGACATGAGGTTTTTAACTTTTTTAGAAAAAGGATTGGCAAGACAACGAACGAGAAGTGCTGGTGCCAGCAAGAGGAAACCGATACAGCCGAGCACACGGTCATTGATTGCCATATGTGGAGGGAGGAAAGACAAACGCTGAGCAGGGGCCTGAAACTGATGGACGAGGCCATGACCATGGAAAGGATAATGAAGGCCATTACAGAGGACGAAGACAAATGGAGGGCATTTGCCAACTTCTGCGGACAGGTGATGAGGAAAAAAGAAAAAGAGGAAAGAAGAAGAGAACAAGAAAAGGGGGATAATCCTGTCGGCAGGGGAACTACCGAGGATCTAGAATCAGGTGATCCCGACAGGATGCAACACCTTTAGATATAACACAAGCTAAGTTAACTAATTGAATAATACAATGTACATAGTAATGTAAGAACCAGGTAGTGATATAAAATACTTGCAGCGGCGCTGGAGCGGGCAGGGACGAGGAGAGGAGGGGCGACAAGGGAGAAATGAGACTGGAACGTCACACGGAACGGAGTATGCGGCCGGGACGCTCGGGAAATCCCTCTACCAACCCCCTCGGATGCCTGTGGAAAAGCTTAAAGAGCGGGACCAGGCTAGGAGAAGGGAACATAAAGGGAAGGTGAACTGAGCCAAGACGGTAGCTGCGCCGCGACGGGTGGCAGTCAGGAACCCAAATGCAAGAAAACAAGAAGGATGGGAAGGAGAGAGGAAAGAGGAAGCAGGGTGTTTGTAAGATTGTAAGATGAAAACGTAAAGAAGGATGAGATTGCATAGTGTACGGAAAGAGGAACAAGGAACGAGCACAGACCTACAGAGCCCCCGCGCTCCTCCACTCTGCCTCTCTACCTCCCCCTCTCCCTCGCCTGAACCAGACAGCTGCTGCATCCGCAATCTGAAACAAATTAAAAAGTAAGTCAAACATAAGACAAACAAAGTAGAGAAGAAGCCTGGAATAGCCGGGTATAAGAAGGAAAGGGTAGATAAGAATAGTATCAGTTAACAAGAAAAACGAGCAGAAATGAGAAAAATAGTAAGCAAGATAGTAGAGATAACCGGAGGGATAAATGTAAATACAAAGTGGAACAAAGTAAGGAGAGTGAATGAGATATAATAGCTTAGTCGAATATACAGCAACATCGATAAAAGGAAATTATCCGATCAATTAAAATAAGGAGAAATTTAAACTAGTAGGCTTAAAAACAATATTCGAATAACAGACTACATTTTTAATGAAACAAAATGAACACTCCCTTACTAGGGTGAAGCTAGTGTATAAAGAAATTATTAAATAAATACGGAATCCAAGTGAAGAGCAAACAGAAGGCGGTAACTAGAAAATAGACGGTACAGACAGGGAATAACGAAAACCAAAAGAGTTTACTGTAAATGCAAAGTGGAACAAAGTAAGGAGAGTGAACGGGATGTAATCTGTAGCTGAAGATACTGAGTAATATTCGAAAAAGGTAATGAGTAGAAGAAAGTAAAAGCAAAAGTAGAAATAATTTTGTAGATCAAAAGTTAAAGTAAAATTCGAGATTACAACTTAATAAACTAAGAGAACACTCCCTTATTAGAGCGAAACTTGCGCATAAACGAACATGGATACCGAGAGAAACTTCCAAAAATCAATTATCCACAGACAGGAAAGGCCTCTCTCTGCCTTAGAAGAGAGATAGGTATGAAATAAGAACAAGAATGAGAAAGTCGAATAAAGAAAGGTAAATATCAATCAATGAGGAAAAGGAAATAAATAAATTGAATTTTGGAAGTAACATGCACAGCGGGTGCAAGAATATGTAGAGACTTGGTTCGATAACACGCGGTAGGAAAGTCGCTTGGGATGTATATACGGTGTTTATTATTTCGGTTGTGATACACGTTTGAAAGTAGTGGTCCTGATCGGCAGCGAGCGACCAACTGAACTCGGTAGACTTTTTGGGCGCTATTTATAATAGTCTAACCGCGTAGAGGAAGGTACCAGGTATGTCCATACCGAGGTCACGCCGGTGTCTCGGGAAAAACCCTGGTACCCTTCGGTATACAAAAGGGAGCGGTGTGGCGGCAGCCGGGCCGCTACATCACCCCCTACCAGTAATTTCGTATATATTACGAAAATTACGCCAGTAGAAAAAGAAGAAATTATGTGCTAATCCTATTTGTACAAGGGCTCTTATGTCCTATTTACGGCTAATGTGAAATCTATATCCTAAGTCCTACATGTGGTATATGCGTTGTATTCAGAGAAACCCGCTTGATAACGATCAGGGAATCTTACGTGTCTGCCGGAACGTGTTGTATAACGCTCGTATGTTTCCGAGTGTGTTGGGGGTACAATTGGTTCGGTGTTTATGGGTAGTGGTATGTTGGGGGTATGCCCTGTCACGTGCGTACCAGACTTGGCGACCCGAGCGGCCAGAAAAAGGCTCGCATCTGGCCGAGTCCTTGAACCGTCGTAAAGTAATTTTCCAAAGATTGCAGAACGGTTGGGGACCCGTACGACCGAAAAACCATAAATCCCGAATATTTACAACACCTTCTACCCCCAACGACCCATACAGACCACACCCACAGCTACACCTACGCCAATCAGGAAAATAGACACTCATCCGCAGAGAACCAATAGAAATGTAAAAAAAAACACTTAGTAGCAAAGTACAAACCGACACGCACTTCAGTTCCGAATTCCGAACCGCCAACACCTTCTTGTACGACATCGACTTGAATAAACGGCTCCAGCAGTTATCCCAATCTACGATTCACTACCCGAGTCCCGATCCCGGGGTAAATTCCTTAAGTGGCTTGACCCGAAAAATAAGGACGAGTATTTCGCGTCGCGATCGGCCCGTAACTAGGAATATCGTCGCGAACGTAACATTGGTGACAGCGGTGGGATCGTTTGTGGTAGTGACGTGAATCAAGTTGAAAACCTTTACACGCAGTAACCATTTTCAAGATGCCTCTGACAAAAACCCCAAGTCCGAAACTACCAGGAGCAGAGAACCAAGCACTGGAAGAACGAAGTCGGGAGATTGAGGAAATGTATCGAACCCTCGAAAACCAGCTGGCCCAAATACAAATCTGCAAAGACCAACTAGTGGAAGAGCAGCGACGGTTGGCATTTCAACAGGAGCAACTAGCAGCTCAACAGGCCCAGCATCAAAACCACGGAGCCGCGCAGCAGCAAGAAGGACTATCCTCGGCAACGATGGGCAACAACGGATATTACGTCACGCTGTACAAAGACGCACTAAATGCCATTCCGGAGTTCGAGGGGAAAAATATGGCCTTCGTGTGTTTCGCCGAGGGATGCGAAGAAGCTACGGACATGATCCCGTCCCACTGCGAAGACAGCCTGGTGAGGTCCATCAGGAACAAATTAAAAGGAGATGCACGACGGTCGATTGTCGGAATGAAGTTCAGCAGGGTGAGCGAATTAGTAGAGTACCTTAGGTCTATATATGCGCCGCACGAAACATTATACGAAGCTTTAGGGAAACTGTCTAATGTCTTCCAAAAATCAAGCGAGGAGGTGATAACTTTTGCGAATCGCGTCCGGGAATTAGGTAAAAGTATTACAGACGCGTTTCAAAGAGAAGCCGGATGCATCACACCCGCGTTCGTTGACAGCACCGATAAGAATTTGCAGAAATGTTTTTTACGGGGGTTAAAACCGGAAATTTCGATACGAATGCCGAATATAGAATTTAAAAATATTAACGAGGCCATTTCCAAAGCAATCTTAGTCGAAAAGGAAAATAACGCCATTTTAACCATGCGCGGGTCCTCTGACCGATTCGAGGGGCGGGAACAGAACAATTCAATCTTCAAAATCGAACCCCATCCAACCACTTGCCAACTTTGTAAAAGAACAGGGCATGAAGCATCCAATTGTTGGATGCACAAAAACCTCCTGACACCAGGAAACAATCCAGAGAAACCGCAGTCCTCACATAACGACAGTCCAGATTACGAAAAAATAGTCCAAATTGTATTAGAAACGCAACGCCGAACTTCTAACTCTCGCGGACGTACAAACAATAACCCCGAACACAACTACGGTACGCATTACGCTGTCAGACCCTTTAAAAATCCCAATCCAAACTCGGGCAACCTCAAGTTTTGCAGATATTGTAAAAACAACGGACACGTTATCGAAGAATGTAGGAAACGCGCTTATAATAACAGTAGAGCAGCAGGCAATGCTCAGGCTCAAAACCTTAATCAGGCCCAATCGGGAAACTTTGCAAATACCGTGCGGACGGGCGCACCACGCGGTTACCCGACAGAGCGCCAAGTATACAACATAGAGTCCGAGATCGCCGAATCGGTAGCGCGCGAATAAATTTAACCCGAAGTGGTTACGTGCCTGTTGTGCGAATCAACAGTTTCGATTTAATTTCGCCCTCAAATCTCATGGTTGATAGTGGATCAGGTCCCAATCTCATAAAAATCCGTTCAATCAACCCCTCCACTAAAATTAACCAAAACGAAATTCTACAATTGAGCGGCATTACGACACAACAGGTACTGACCAGAGGGGAATTAAAAATAAATATCCTAGGGCGACTCGTAACCTTTCACGCGGTAGATAATAACTTCCCAATTACTCAGGAGGGCATCATCGGTTCCGACTTTCTCGTAGAGCAGAATGCCCGCATCGACTATAAAAATAAATGCCTGGAATACGACACTCAGGTAATCCCATTCGAATCCCAGGAAAATTTAGTGGTCCCCGCGAGGTCTCGAACACTAGGCTACGTCAAAATAGCCAACCCGGCAATCGGTCAAGGATACATCCCGCGTTTACGAGTAAAGGGAAATAACGAAATATACCTGGGTGACGTACTGGCAACGGTTAACGACGGTCGAGCTTACCTAGACATCACTAACACAAGCCATCGCGACATCGAAATTGTAGTCCCTACGGTAAAAATCCACGAAGTTTCCCTCATTCAGGAAAATAAATACCCTCATCGCCAAGAACGTATTTGCAAGTCCGATAGCACTAAAAAATGCTCCCTTGTTTCAAATCCAAACATGGATTCTTCAGATTCAAGATTCCTCAGATACAGAGCATCCAAATCATTGCCTATCGGCCAACCTACCAAATACGACCAAACTCCAATCAACTCGCTCCAACCCCCAATAGCGAAACCATCGTCCACAAACGCGCGCGGAAATCGCAGCTCAGATCCAGAAAACATTAAACGCCCTCAAAAAATAAGGAACCTATTAAGGTTAGACCACCTGAATCCAGAGGAACGCGCGCACATTACCAAGTTGGTGCAAGAATACGCCGATTGTTTTCACATACCTGGCGAACCCCTAGGGTTTACGACTGCAATAGAGCACAGAATACTGACTACCGACGACCGACCCATAAATAAAAGACAATACCGTTTTCCGCCCATTCACAAAGATGAAATTGAGAGACAAGTTCACGATTTATTAAATACCGGAGCGATAAAACCATCTGATTCCCCCTACAACACGCCCGTTTGGATAGTACCCAAAAAATTAGATTCACAGGGGAACAAACAATGGAGGATGGTATTGGATTTCCGAATGTTAAACGAAAAGACAATCGGAGATGCATACCCACTACCCAACATTATCGATATCCTCGACCAATTAGGCGGCGCGAAATACTTTTCAATATTTGATTTAGCGTCAGGATTTCATCAAATTCGCATGCATCCGGATGATAAACATAAAACGGCTTTCACAACACCCCATGGGCACTACGCGTTCGAGCGAATGCCATTCGGTCTGAAAAACGCCCCCGCGACATTCCAACGTTTAATGGATCGAGTATTGTCAGGACTACAGGGCAACGAGGTTTTTGTGTATCTGGACGACATAGTAATATATTCAAGCTCATTACGCGAACACGAAATTAAATTTCGAAAACTAATGGATAGACTGCGCATGGTTAATTTAAAACTACAGCCCGACAAATGCGAGTTTTTAAGAAAGGAAGTGTGCTACCTCGGACATATTGTTAGCGAAAACGGTGTCCGACCAAATCCAAAAAAACTGGAAGCCGTACAGGAATTCCCGGTTCCCAAAACGCAAAAGAACATTAAGCAATTTCTCGGATTAGCAGGGTACTATAGACGATTTATCCCAAATTTTTCTAAAATCGCAAAACCGTTGACGCAATTATTAAAACAGGGTGAATCATTTAAATGGACCGAAAGGGAACAGGACGCATTCCAAACCCTACGCGATAAACTGTGCGAAGAACCTGTACTACAATACCCCGATTTTAACAAACCTTTTGTTTTGACCACCGATGCATCAGAATTTGCAGTAGGAGGAGTTCTAAGCCAGGGTCCGATCGGCAAGGACAAACCAATAGTGTATACATCCCGAGTTTTAAACGGTTCAGAATTAAATTACCCCACAATAGAGAAAGAATTACTCGCTATAATATACTGTGTAAATCATTTTCGACCATACTTGTACGGAAAGAAATTCGCTTTAATAACAGATCACAAGCCGCTCACCTGGCTGCATTCCGTTAAAGATCCTACCTCACGGTTACTGAGATGGAGACTAAAGCTTGATGAATACGAGTATGATATCTCGTATAAGGCAGGAAAAGCAAATGTTAATGCCGACGCACTGTCCCGAAATCCCATAGAAAGGCCCGCATACCCAATTCATACAGAGGAATTAGACATACTTTCGGACCCCGAAGACGAACAAATCCGAGAAAGGAATGACCATGCGAGGATACTCAAAACTCCGTCACCACAAATTGCGGAAATGAGGGAGGAGATAGAACCTTTTATCGCTCGCACAAACATGAAAACAAGAAGCCAAACTGCCCAAGATATAGACGGACCTATACCATTCACAGAGGAAGAACTTCGCGAGCGCTCCGTTAAACGATATAGAGTTAAAGCAATAATCCACCGAGAACCTTCACCCACCACATTTCTTCCGACAACAGAACTCGACGACGACGACGACGACACCCCTTTGGCGGCACGTCTAACGTCACATAAACCAAGGCCACAAACCTTTCAAATCCCAGAACGGAGAACAGCCAAAAACCCAAAAACGTTACAATTACAAAATCCAGTCACCATAGAAAATATATTCGATTCGGAAGAAGAAGAAGAGGGAGAAACGGACCACAGCACTGAAGACGAATTAGACTACGATAATTTCGACAGTATAATCAAAGACCAAGAATTCCCACACAACAGAGAAACAGGATCCATAATGAATACAGTATTAAACGAACGCGACAAACTATACATGAGAAAAGATAACTCTTTGTACTTCCTTATCGAAAACGGAGATCCAGTAGACGAAGGAGCAAAAGAATTCGAAGGGAAGAGAGAACTACCCAAATTACAGAACCCCCACACCGGTGATGTCATTTTTACAAAGAAAGGAAACAAATGGCACATAATAGTAATCTGCAAAAGAACCTTGGGAGAAAGGACAACACCGAAAATATTCGCGGAAGCCTTCCAAAAATTGAATAGAAGACTCAAGGAACACAACATTGAAACAATAGGAATCGCAAAATTCAACAAAATAGACGACATTGACTGGCAAGGAACAATAAAATTACTACGTAATTCCATTACAGAAAAACACATAAAAATAATAGTCTGTCACGGAACTGTTATCGAACCAGAAAGTCACCAACGAAGAAATATTCTTGAAGAAGCCCATTGCTCAACCGTAGGTGGACATAAGGGAATTACGAAAACTTAAATAGAATCCGACAAAGATTTTAATGGGAGAATCTCAAAACCGACGTACAAAATTTCGTCCGGAATTGCATCCAGTGCCAATTAAAGAAGATATCCAGGAACAAAACGAAACAGCCCATGGTCATTACCGACACACCCGACACAGCATTTGACAAGGTCTCCATGGACATGGTAGGCCCACTACCGAGAACAGCAGAAGGAAACGAATACCTCCTCACACTTCAAGATAACCTAACAAAGTTTTCCCTCGCCATACCGATGAGATCAGCAACCGCAGCAAGCGTGGCAAAAGCCCTCGTAAAGCATTTCCTTAGTATTTTTGGAGCACCCAAAGCCATACTCACGGATAGAGGTACCAATTTTACTAGTACACTGTTGAAAGAATTATCCAGACACTTCCGTATAACTCGATACTTAACCACAGCTTTCCACCCTCAATCAAATGGTTCGTTAGAACGATCTCACGCGACCCTGATAGAGTATATTAAACAATACGTAGACAGTAGACATGAGTGGGACGAATTTCCGGAATTAGCAACGTTTTGTTATAATACTAGCGTACACGAAGCAACCGGGTTCACTCCCTACGAACTAATATTTGGCAAATTAACACGGCAACCTTCCAGTCAGCCATACAAAGACACCGATACGCGAAATTACGGCGATTATCTTACCGATGTAATTCAAACACTGTACGACCTCCGAACATTGGCTCGCGAAAACTTAATAGCGTCAAAACAGCGATCGAAACAGTACTATGACAAAAAAGTTAATCCGCAAACCTTTCAGTTGAATGATTCTGTATTTTTACTGAAGGAACCTAAAAAAAGGAAATTATCGAACAATTACACCGGACCCTATAAAATAATAGAAACCATGGCAAACCACAATGTAAAGATCCTCATAAACGGAAAACCTCGCGTTGTACACACCGACAAACTAAAATTAGCGCATATTTTATAGATACCAATTTTAGCTATATCCTACTTAGTCCATAAGTAACACGTACATGTAATGTAAAGAGCGAACTAACTCGTAAGTTAATAATAAGCGTCTACATAATAATCAACACATCGTTATAACACATACATGTATTATAAGACACCTAATATTAAGTAACACACGCGTATACACTGCCCAAATTAAACACATTTATCACCAGACAATCAAACATACGAAATACCTTGTTACACAAACCACTTCATATGTTTGATTCAAATGAGGGGGAGGTGTCACGTGCGTACCAGACTTGGCGACCCGAGCGGCCAGAAAAAGGCTCGCATCTGGCCGAGTCCTTGAACCGTCGTAAAGTAATTTTCCAAAGATTGCAGAATGGTTGGGGACCCGTACGACCGAAAAACCATAAATCCCGAATATTTACAACACCTTCTACCCCCAACGACCCATACAGACCACACCCACAGCTACACCTATGCCAATCAGGAAAATAGACACTCATCCGCAGACAACCAATAGAAATGTAACAAAAAACACTTAGTAGCAAAGTACAAACCGACACGCACTTCAGTTCCGAATTCCGAACCGCCAACACCTTCTTGTACGACATCGACTTGAATAAACGGCTCCAGCAGTTATCCCAATCTACGATTCACTACCCGAGTCCCGATCCCGGGGTAAATTCCTTAAGTGGCTTGACCCGAAAAATAAGGACGAGTATTTCGCGTCGCGATCGGCCCGTAACTAGGAATATCGTCGCGAACGTAACAGCCCTGTCGCGGTGTCTGGTGGTGTGGGATTGAATGGAATTATAGTTTGGTTATTTGGGGTAGGGATGTCTTCGGAAGTGATATAAGCCGGCTTAAGTCTATTAATTGATACGGTTACGTGTTTGCCTTTGATATCTATTTTGTATGTGTTGTTACCGCGCTGGATGACTCTGTACGGACCGTCATACGGATTCTGCAGGATTCCCTTAATCGCATCGTGTCGTAAAAATACATAGTCGCTATTAGCTAGGTCCTTAAAAATAAATATGCGCTGCACGTTGTGGTGCGTACCTCCGGTTGGGCTTAAATTATGCAAATGGTTTCGCAAACTTCTTGTGAATGCCTCGGGATTTGGAGAAATATGTGTTGGACGGAGGAATTCGCCGGGCAGTCTCAATGATTCGCCGTAAACTAGATCGGCCGAAGTGGCTTTAAGGTCTTCCTTCCAAGCTGCGCGTAAGCCCAGTAGTATGGTCGGGAGAACCTCGGTCCAACACGCATTTTCGTAGCATCGTATGGCTGCCTTAAGTTGGCGATGGAACCGTTCCACCATGCCGTTGGCCGCCGGGTGGTAGGCGGTAGTACGTAGGTGAGTCGTACCTGTCAGGGTACATGGTTCCTTGAAAAGATACGACTCAAATTGCCTTGCCTGGTCCGTCGTGAGCCGCAGCGGTACCCCAAAACGGCATATCCAACCCTCGTAAAAGGTTCGGGCGACTGTGGTAGCTTCCTGGTTCCTTAGAGGGAACGCTTCTGGCCATCGTGTGAAACGGTCAACGCACGTAAGGCAGTATCTGTATCCTTCGGAGACGGGGAGAACAACAATGTCTATATGGACGTGCTCAAATCTTGTCGAGGGTGCCGGGAAGGAACCGAAAGGTGCCGAAACGTGTCTCGTGATTTTAGCGCGCTGACACGGCAAACAATTACGTGTCCACTCTCTACAATCTGATTTGATGGAGGCCAGACGTAACGCTGCGTCACGAGTTTGACTGTCGCATTGGTGCCGGGGTGGGCTAAATTGTGCAATGAGTTGAAAGCGGTTCGTCTAAAAGCAGTCGGAAGGAAGGGGCGCGCTGATTCTGTGGATAGGTCGCAGTATATTGTCTTTGTCGTACCGGGGATTTGAATCTTTTTTAGCTTTAAACTGGTGTTGTTTTGTAAGTGAATTTGGAGTTCTGGATCAGTTGCCTGAGATGCCGCTAGCTTATCGAAGTTAGTGATTCCGTCTATTGTTTCAATTCTGGATAGCGCGTCTGCCACTACGTTGTCATTTCCGGAGATGTGACGGATACTGGTAGAGAATTGACTTATAAAATCTAATTGCCTAGTTTGTCTTGGCGTATGTTTGTCGGGTGAGCTGCGGAAAGCGAAAATAAGTGGCTTATGGTCCGTTAGAATGGTAAATTCTCTGCCTTCGAGCATATATCTGAAATGTCTAATGGCTTCGTAAATAGCTAGTAATTCTCTGTCGAAGGCTGAATATTTTTGTTGACTCGGCGCTAATTTCTTTGAGAAAAAGGCTAACGGCTCCCAGGTATCTCCATGACGTTGGTGCAAGGCTGCCCCTATCATAAAGTCGGAGGCGTCCGAAATGAGCGACAAAGGGGAATTTGCCTGCGGATGGGCTAGTAGGGTGGCTTGGGTCAAACTTTCTTTGCAACGACGAAAGGCGGCGCGGGTTTCCTCCGCCCAGGTAACGGTTTTATTGCCTTTAACGTTTCCTTTTAATAACTCGTTTAGGGGTGCCTGAGTCTCAGCTGCTTTGGGTATAAAACGTCTGTAAAAGTTTATTATACCCAAAAAACGGCGTAACTGTTTAACCGTCTCCGGCATGGGGAAATTGGCGATGGCTTCTACTTTTGTGTGTGAAGGGCGTGACCCGGCCTCGGATATTACAAAGCCTAGGAATTTGACTTCTTTCTGGCCGAAACTGCATTTGGATGGATTTATTACTACGCCGTATTGCTTAAAACGTTCGAAAATTGTTTCCAGGTGTTTGGTATGTTCGACTTCGGAGGTCGACGCTACAAGAATGTCGTCGATGTATGCGAAGCAAAAATCTAATCCCCGGAGGACTTCGTCAATAAACCGTTGGAAGGTCTGCGCGGCGTTTCGAAGACCAAAAGACATTAAGGGGAATTCGAAAAGGCCGAAAGGTGTTGTTAATGCCGTTTTTGGGATGTCTTCTGCGGCTACCGGTATTTGGTGGTATGCGCGAACAAGATCAATCGTGCTGAATATGGTTTTACCTTCTAATGATTGCGCAAAATCTTTTATATGCCGGATTGGATATCGGTCCGGTATTGTGCGTGCGTTGAGGGCCCGGTAGTCGCCGCATGGTCTCCAGTCGTTGCTGTCTTTTTTTGGTACCATATGTAAGGGAGACGACCAAGGGCTCTGAGAAGGACGCGTTATTCCAAGGCGCATCATGGTCCCGAACTCCTTCTTTGCGATCTGGAGTCGATCCGGAGCGAGGCGTCGCGGCTTGCTGGCGACGGGTGGTCCGGGTGTCGTCTTGATGTAGTGGAGGGTGCTATGGCGTGTTTCCATAGGGGTTCCTCCAGGTTTGGCGATTTCCGGCAACCGTCGAAGTAGGCGGTGATATTGGGACTCCCCCTGAATGATTTTAATGGAGGAAGTGTTTCCCAGCACTGTTGTCCCTCGGATGGTCAGTGTCGTTGTCTGGTCGATTAATTTCTGGTTGCGCACGTCGACTAGTAGGCCAGAATGGGCTAAGAAATCCGCGCCTATGATGGCCCTGGAGACATCTGCTATGACGAATCTCCATGTAAAATCTCGACGAAGGCCCAAATTTAGGATCATGTTCGTCGTTCCGTATGTCGCGATCGGCGTGCTGTTAGTTGCGGAAAGTTCGTACTCCGCTTTCAGGCATGGGCCACGCATGGACCTTCGGGGGAAAACGCAGAGGTCGGCGCCAGTGTCGACCAGAAATTGCGTTCCCGTCGTTGGATCGAGAACGAAAAGACGGCGGAGCGTCGGGTTGGAGTCGTTAGCCGTCATTAACGACTGCCCCGCGAGTTTCCCTGAAATGTGCAGGGTGCGGTGCAGCGGTACGCGTTGGCTCCATGCTTATCGTGGTACCAACACATTCCGTTTGGTGCATGCAGCCTCGCTGGTGAGCGTCTCTGTGATGTGTTCCTCGGGTGTCGTCGATCGTCGTATCTGTCGTAACGCCTGTTGTCTCTACGAGAGTAGCGTATCTCTGCGATCTGCTCCTTTATTTCCGCGTTTTGTTCCTGCAGTGAGATTATGAGCTTCATCATCTGCTCTGTTACGCCATCGGTCGGCGGGACTGGCGGAACTGCTGATCGTGTGCACACCGTTTCGGCGATGGCTGGTCAGTTGAGTGCGGTATCCATAATAGCGTCCGCTAATTCAGCAACTTGGCTTATTCCGGCATCCTTCTGGGTCGCCAGGATGGCTTGCACATTCGCGGGTAAACGTCTGAGCCACAAAGTTCTCAGGAACGGTTCGGCACTGCAGCTACCCGCGAGGGTTTGGAGGTGACGCAAGAATTGTGAAGGCTTGCGGTCGCCGATCTCTTCCGATTCCAATAGTCTGCGCACTTTTTGTTCTTGTGACACGCTCACTCGCTTTATTAACTCCCTTTTTAATGCTTCGTATAGTTGGGTTTCCGGAGGATTTACTAAAACGTCGCGCACTTCCGTAGCAAAACGCGTTCCTAATGATCCGGTAAGGAGACTCGCCTTAGCGCCGTCTGATGTGATGTTGGCTGCTCGAAAGGTATGCTCTAGTATGCAAAACCAGAGTTCTGGATCGTCTGGGGTGAAATCCGGGATGCGGAAACTACATCGTTCACTTGCCGTGTTTGCCGAAACGATGGTGAAGCTCATTTTTATTGTTCTTTTTGGAAAAATTTGGAGTCTAAACGTGTAAAGGAAAATCCGCACTTTCACGATCACTTTTCGATTCAGTTATCTTCTTAAATCACGTCGGGGTCACCACTGTAGAGACTTGGTTCGATAACACGCGGTAGGAAAGTCGCTTGGGATGTATATACGGTGTTTATTATTTCGGTTGTGATACACGTTTGACAGGAGTGGTCCTGATCGGCAGCGAGCGACCAACTGAACTCGGTAGTCTTTTTGGGCGCTATTTATAATAGTCTAACCGCGTAGAGGAAGGTACCAGGTATGTCCATACCGAGGTCACGCCGGTGTCTCGGGAAAAACCCTGGTACCCTTCGGTATACAAAAGGGAGCGGTGTGGCGGCAGCCGGGCCGCTACAAATACAATGGGCAAGACGGCCCAGGTAATCGCGAAACGAGGATAAGAGAATGTTAAGCGGGTTGCAAGTAAGACAGGGGCTCCGGGGATCCCGCAGCAAAGAGCCGACGCAAAATGGCTGACGGGAAGCGTAATAACGTGGCCGAAAGAAATACCGTAATATTTAGGAAAATAAGCCACAAAGAATACTGAAAAACAGGGCAGGGGCCTATTTCCCTGGGGAAAGGCGGTAGGAAGTACAAAACAAACGTTAGGGCCCCGGGCGACTAAGAAAAAATTCAAGTAGAAGGAATAAAAAATCTGATAAAGCTAACTTAAAGAGGGGAGTATGGCAAACTAAAATGCAAAGAACCACATAGGAATATATGTAACAGGAGCCGAGAAAAAAGGAAGTAAAAGTGAACGTCAAAGGTACAAAGAGCGCAGAGAAGCACAAGTATTGTACGGCCCAGACAACCTCGAACAGGGAAATAGACCCCTGAATAGTACGCGTAGGTAGAATAAGTAGAAGAAAAATAATTATTAGACTAAAAATAGACAATGCAGCTAGATTGTAAGAATAAAGTAACATGAGCAGGAAAGAAAGTAAAATAGGAGAGAATACTCGAAACAATAGAATAAGACAGAACGAAATGTAAACAGGTAAAAGGTTAAGTAACTGAGAGAGAAGAGGAGGAGACAAGAAAAGTCACATGTTTCTAGTCTAGTTTGTTTCTTCTTTTTTCTTTCTCTTTCCTTTGTATAAAACACAGATCACGACAGGGCACATAGAGGAAAGTAGAAAGAAAGCAAAAATATGCCTAGGGAATGCTTAGTCAAAGAATGAATAAAACTAAGAAATCTGTGGTAGGGAACACTTAGTACAGCAAATAGAATAGCATAATAAACTGAGAAGGAAAGGAGGAAAACAGCAAGAAAAACGAGCTCCTAAGGACGTGTGAGAACCCCTGGGTCTCCACAGACATAGGGATACAGACTACTAGACAGCAGTATTAGACAGGAAAATATATATATAAAAGAAAACGCAAATTTTAAAATTAAAATACAAGGTACAAATTACATACTATTAGAAAATTAAAAATAAAAAACTAAGAAATTTTGGATAGGGAACATATAAATAAAGAGTAATCAAGCCTAGGGATAACAATTGTTACAATAAAGTCAGCAGCATAACAAATTGAGAAAGAAAAGAGCAGGAAAAATGAGCTCCCAAGGATGTGGGAGAACCACCGGTCCTTCACAAACATAGGCTTACGTGCTAAGAGACAGGGACACTAGGCAGGAAAATATACAGGAAAATATATATGTATATAAAATGTATATATATAAAAGAAAACGTAAATTTCAAAGCAAGAATATAAGGAAATAGCTAGATAGAGAGTAATTAAGTCTTAAGATAAAAATTTCTGCAATACATTAAACAACAAAACAAATTGAGAATGGAAAAGAAGAGGAAAAACAAGCTCTCAAGGAAGTATGAGAACTCATGGTCCTCTACAGACATGTAATATACAAAATACATCCTCAACAAAACTAAACATTCCCAAGAAAGGATCACAGATGCATATTAAATGTTAATAGACTAATAATAATAACCCCTTGCCTGGGGTAATAAAAATAGGAAACCAACTGGAAATGAGATCATAGAAATAAACTAATAAACGAATAGCAGAAAAGTAATAGGCGGTCAAAATAAAGCACGGCGAAGTTCTCAGATAAATTAGACAAAATGTAATGTACAAATACGATATGTAAACGAAGTAGAACCAAGGTACGAGGGAAAACAAAAAGGAAAATAAAAATGCTTATAGGTAAGAGTTACTAATAGATAAAGTTTTACTCGTCTACCTTGGTAATACATTCGGGTGAGAACGGTTAAGTCAAATCGAAAGGGGAACAATCCCACAAATAAGCAAGACTGCGCGAAAAAAAACAGCGAATATTCCCGAATCACTCCGCGGTGTAACGTTTCCAACAAGGGTAAGAAAGTCGTGCGGATAAATATTTAGCGCCCAAAAATTAGATTAGATTAAATTAGATTGAAAAGTAAATAAAAGAGTGAGACAAAGTGCAAGTGCAGAGGAAGCAAGGAAAAAGAAAAGCCAAACAGATAAGAAGCACTGATTTCGAGGCGATTCACCGCCCCGTCGGCACAGCCGACTCGGCACAACCACCGAATAAGGGGACGTTTCGGCCCAAAAAGAAACTAGGACGAAAGAAAAGGAATAAGAGAGAATGGTCATTTAAACGGTATGTAGAGTGTATTTTATAGAAATATAAAATCAAGAAGCAAACCGCGTTTGACTGTACTCGGTACCCTTAACGTCCAACTTTCAAACACGAGTAGGAAAGTGTGTATAAGTTAGGTACTTAGACGCAAAAACATAAAATTAAATATATACGCGAATTAAGGGCAAGAAAGGGAAATACAAAACGGTAGACTTGCTTAAACTTTAACAAATAAGATAAAGTGATAGTGGGAAAGACACCGTGCCCTTAGGTCACCGAAGAAGTTCCGTTCAAAAAACGTAACTCGGCAACAAAAGAATTGCTTAAGCATACCTCTGCACATGCAAAGTACCTCACGACCCGGGTTGGCAGTAAATTAACAATAATAAGAAATGAATCTCGGGAGCACACTCGTACTCATACACGCATACGGATATATTTATACATACATACTGATTCCCAACCACATTTTTACTTACAGCTGATCTAACGAAATCTCAAAATCCCAAAATAAAAATCTAAAGGAATTACATATTTACGAATAGATAATAAAACTTAACCTAAGGTATTTATAAACAATAATTAATATAAATAGAAGCGGTACTTTTATTATAAGGAGTGGTATAAATGTTTAACTTTTAGTATAACTGTAGAATTTAGAACTAGTTGTATATACAATACTCTGCTCCGCACATGCCGATAGGGGGAAAGTAAAAAATCTCAAGTATTTAATATTAAATATTAAGAATATCAAATATAAAATATCAAATGCTAAACATTAAATGTTAGAAAGTAGAAAGTAGAAATTTAGATGTAAGAGGTAGAATATAAGGTAATCTATAACAAGTAAGAATAATTAGGTAATAATAAATAGAGAGAAGCGAAAATTAAAGTGAATAGAAGTGAATGGAGACAAATGAAATAACGGTTAAGACAAAGAGATAGAAGGAAACAAAGAGAGACGAAATAACGGATAAGATTAAAGAGATAGATCTGATTACACCGTAAATAGATTAAAGGCGAGAGACTCGAGAGGAATAGAAAAATTAAAGACGAGAGACTCGAATAAAATAAAATAAAATAAAACAGAAAGATAATCAAGGAGGGGGAAGAAATATAAAGAGTAGATTAGCTGATAGAACAAATAATAATCGAATGCTTATTTATTAGGTTAGGTATAAAAGAATTTTAAAAAGATGGTGGAAATTACTAAATAAGTTAGACTAGGGAAGTAAAAATAGATATAAGATATACAAATATAGATATTAGAATATAGAATAGATAATAAGTACGAAACAACCAGATCGGGATGAAAAATTACACGAAGATATTTCCGAGGGTGGGGAATAAGTAAGGGAGTATACGGAGAAGTATTCTCCCCCCTTGAGAAAATTTTTCGGAAATCTCACTCCGTGAAGAGATATTGGGAATAGGAAGGCTTTTCAGGCGACTGAGCGCAAAAGTTACCTGAGGCAGCTAGAGTGCCCGGCCCGGTCTTTACAGAGCGCCGTCACTCGAGAAGAGCGGAGGACAGTACCGGGTCAGGCCAGGATTGAGGATGGGACAGGGATCGGGGGAACGTGGGTCGGTCTTGACGACGGGATAGGGATCAGGGGGACTCCGGCCAAGCTTGAGGACGGGATAAGGATCAGGGGGACTCTGGCCAGGCTTGTGGACGGGATAGGGATGAGGGGGACGTGGGCCAGGCTTGAAGACGGGATAGGGATCAGGCGGACGTGGGCCATGCTTGAGGACGGGATAGCGATCGGGGGGACGTGGGCCTGGTTTGACTACAGGATAGGGATCAGGGGGACTCCGGCCAGGCTTGAGGACGGGATAGGGATCGGGGGATATGGGCCAAGGTTGAGGACAGGATAGGGATCGGGGGGAGGGGCGTGGGCCAGGCTTGAGGACGGGATAGGGATCAGGGAGCCTCCGGCCAGGCATGAAGACGGGATAGGGATCTGGGGGACTCCGGCCAGGCTTGAGGACGGGATAGGGATCAGGGGGACTCTGGCCGGGCTTGTGGACGGGATAGGGATCGGGGGGATGTGGGCCAGGCTTGACGACGGGATAGGGATCAGGGGGACTCCGGCCAGGCTTGAGGACGGGATAGGGATCGGGGGGATGTGGGCCAGGCTTGACGACAGGATAGGGATCAGGGGGACTCCGGTCAGGCTTGAGGACGGGATAGGGATCAGGGGGATGAGGGCCAGGCTTGAGGACGGGATAGGGATGGAGGAGACTCCGGACATGCTTGAGGACGGTATAGGGATCAGGGGGACTCCAGCCAGGATTGAGGACGGGACAGGGATCAGGGGGACGTGGGCTGGTCTTGACGACGGGATAGGGATCACGGGGACTCCGGTCAGGCATGAGGACGGGTGGGGACCGAGGGGATATGGGCTTAGTAGTGGTGACTCGGATCCACTACTAGGTATACCACAGTGGTGGTGGTCATATTCCTAAAATTCCTCTATGCTCCACCTCCTCGTGGTGGTCCCTGGGGCATGGTCCTGGTGTTACCGGGGCCATGTGCTAACGGAGCAAGGGGTGCAGGAGGGCATCGAGTACCACGCTTCTGTCGTACAGGCAGAGGGGCTGGGGATCGAGGCCCTCCGACGGGTCGGCTATATGGGTTAACGAACAGGGCAAGGTTCAGGAGTTTGGAAATAAAATGAGTAAGGAATACAAAAAAGAAAACGTTTACGGTGCAGGGGCGCGGATCCCCAGTACCGGCACGGAGGGGGTGGGCGAGCAGGCCCCCTCCGGGTCGTCATCCGGAGTCTGCGGGTCGGCGAATGTGGAGTACTTGGCATCGCCGACAGTAATAGCTACAAGTAGGCAAAGGACTTATGCTTCGGAGAAGGATATGATTTTGGATGGGGTCCAAGAAATGGAAATTGAAATGATTGAAGAAAAGGTTGAGTTTAGGGGGGAAAAATTATTTAAAAAAGAAACAGGGAGAACTGGATTATCAATGCAAAAACGTCTAGAGGAGAGTCAAAAAAAGAATATCCAGAGCGATCTTGAAAAAAAGGAAAAAATAGAACAACAATGGATTCTCGATACCATAAAAAGGGTGGCAAAGGATGAAAAAATAGATTTTAGAGAATTTCAGAAAACCGATCCTATTAGGAACATTTATCTGAATACTACAATTCTCATGGGATCGGCTACAGATAATTTAAATTTAATATTGGAATATTTGGAAACTAATAAGAATGTTAGAAAAGACGTGAAAAATTACTTTGGGGAGTTAATGAGGGAATTTAGAACTATCTCAGAAAAACTCGCGGACTTAGGTAAATATAGAGAGGTAGAGGTTAAAAAACTGTGCGAAGAAATCAAAAAAAGAGAAACTGGAAAAAAGAAGGATAGTATAAATATGAATAAAGAAAGTAAAGACATGCAAACTCAAACTATTAGAAATAAAACTAAAGAATGTAAAGACATGCAAACTCAAACTATTAGAAATAAAACTATAGAATGTAAAGATATGCAAACTCAAACTATTTGTAATAAAACCAAAGAAATAAATACTCAGACGGAAAATCCAGTATACTGGTTCTCGAACACGAAACCGAGTTTTAAAAAAAATGAATCCATATATCTTGAGAAAACAGAATATGAAAAACCAAAAATTACTTCTGACATAAAGATTAAGGAAAATACAGGGTGGGTTAAACAGTTTAACTTACCTAGGAAAAGAAGAAGAGAAGAAATGACATCAGCGACAAGGGATGTAACGTCAATTCGGCACCTCCTGGATCTGGACCTAAAAAAGAAAAGAAAAGAAATTAATAGGAAAGAAGATAAGAAGTCATCACCTTCGGATGGCACCTTGTCGGACGAAGATGATGACCAAACAAATAAAGTCATCAAAGGTATACAGAATCTTCTAAAAGAATTTATGCTAAGTAAAGAAAAGGAAAAGCAACATAGGAATATAGGAATTCAGGAAAAAGAAGCTTATATTCCGGGCTGTAGCAAAGAAAACAATATAGGAGATGGAAGAGAGGTTAATACCAGGGAGGATATGGGATGGAAGATAATCTCAAAACGCAAAGGAAAATTTGTTTTCGGTCCCATCATGGACTCGGTAGTGAAGAAATCAACTACTGTTAAAATGGAAACGAAAAAACCGATAAGGCCAAAATGGACGATTCCTAATAATGACGCTATTATGGTTAAGGTAAAAGATGATGAAACCTTCAAAGATTCTTATGCAAAAATCTGTAAAGGTGTCGCTGATACTAGCGGGATCCGACGGGTCCGGAAAACTCGGACCGGGCAATTGTTACTGGAATTGGAAAAATCTGAAGACATTGATAAAATGAAAATACAAATTCAGAAATCTTTAGAAAATGCAGAAGATCAAAATGCACCTACTGCAGATATTAGAGTTCTACAGAAGACATTCGACTTGGAGATAAAGAATTTAGACCCATTGGTTGATGAAAGAACCATTCTAGGAATACTAAAAGAGGAACTAGAAATAGATTTAGAAGAACTAAGATTAAAGGTTTTAAGAGGTACAAAGCTAGGAATGCAAACAGCGGTCATAGAAACACCACTTAAGTTTTTGAAAAAGATTGTTAAAAAAGATAAAATTAAAATCGGTATGACGATAGTTAGGCTGAACCCGATGCCTAAAATAATTAAATGTTTCCGCTGCCATGCGATAGGGCACTTTAGCACTAATTGCAGGGTGGTAATAAAAGATGGGAAAAGGTGTCGGAAGTGTGCCGGAGACGGTCACACTATGAAAGAGTGTCTTGAAAAAACACCTATATGTAAAGACTGTAAGGATATGGGAATGATTGATAACCACCTCATATGTACCATGGCTTGTCCATGTTTTAGAAATCGCATAAGCGAGTTGAAGAATCAATTTGATAAGTACGTTCTTTCGTCTGCTGCAGATCAACTGTAATGGGAGCAGGAATGCCCAAACAAATCTCGACCAGATAATTGCGGTAAACAAAATTGATATTGTCTGTATCCAAGAGCCCCATAAAATGGACAAATATTGGATTAAGTCAAAAGACAAAAAAGCTGCTATCAAAATTATAAATAGAGATATCAAAGTTCCCACTTCTAAGATCTTCAATGGAAAATTTTACGTTGGTATTCAAATGGATTTTCTCACCTTGGTGAACGTGTACATTTCGCCAAACTGTAGTCAATCTGAGTTTTACAACTGCTTAGAAGAACTTAAAATATCTAGCCGCGGATGGAAGGATCCCATTATAATGCTCGGAGATTTTAACGCCAGATCCTTGGAGTTTGGAGACAGAGTTCAAAACAGGAGAGGCGCAGTGCTAAACTACTATATATCTGAGATGAATTTGTCTTACGTGGACTTGGAGGGTGGTGACTATACATTCCACCGAGGTATAAGAAAATCTAAGATAGACATAATAAGTGCGAGCCGGTCAATTCATGATAAAATTAAAAGTAAAATAGACGATGTGGAAAATTACTCTGACCATAAATCATGTATACATAGTTTAAATCTAAACAGAGAGTCTAGATATATTCAAGCGATGAAACACGCTAAGGATTGGAGATGGAACTTAAAATCTATGGATGTTGAAATATTTCTAAATACATTCAATAAACTAAATTCTAAATTGGACTGGAATAACATGGATAAAAATACAATAGATAACTATATTAAAAACATGCACACAGCGTGTAAAAAAACGCTTAAAAAGAAACTATACATGTATAAACATCAAGATTTAGAAAATAAAATTATGTAAACACGTGTTATTTTATTACACTGTGACAGGTGATGTTATGCCATATTACTTATTAACTGATAGATCCGTATAGATAAGTATAAATAATAGACTTATGAGAGCAAAAATGATAAATATTGATAAAAATATATTCACAAAATGCTTAGCAGCAATACAAAGTATGCTAATAAATGGAATAGTGTTAGAGATAGATATACAAAATAGATATACGCATTGGCAAATAATGAAGATGTTTAATCACTAATAAATTCAAATTGAGCATCACCATGTTTTATTCTTGATTTTCGTTTCGTACTGTCTTGAAGAATCGCCTATTAAATTGTCTCCCACATGTTGCCGATATATATGTATGGCTTGGACTAGACCGAACCAGCGCTTTTCTCGTAAACAGTAAGTATTCCACAAAAGTGGCGGAAGAAATACTGCACCACATCTTAGTGGCAACATGATGACCTAAAACAATTTAGCAAGAATTAATATACGTAGCTATTATTTTATGTATATCAATAAAGTTCAATATAACAATATAATTATTTTACAATATATAACAAATACACAGGACGAAAAGTGATTATGTGTCTATAAAAAAGCAAGTACTGTTTTAAAACAAATTGCATAGAGCACGATCATATCCGTAATGTATAAAATTAAGTCATAATGCTTTTTATCTGAGAATATAATACTTTTCAAGATCACAAGTTACATGTTACTCACCGTCAACACATTTGCTTGCATTAATCAGGACGTGACCATGTTCAAATGAAAATAGTTCAGCTAATATTTCTGCTTCGTACACCACATGTAAAAGATAAATTTGAAAAATCAAAAAGTATCGTATTCATTCCTTACAAAAATGATTATATTTTATAGGCAGAATATACTTATTTAAATTATCATTTTTACACAGAATTATTCAGGAGCCATGAAAGCAATTCTACACATCTGTATAATTTTGCAATAGTTCGTTGTCACTATTTTAATTCACAATCAGATTAATTTCAAAAATTGAATAATGCATGCATTCCGTTTGATGAATTCGATTTACATTTAATTATTTAATTTAATTACTGCACTTAATTATTGTACTCTTAAAACATATGGCGTCCAAAACAACATATCGCAGGACTCAAGTAATGGGAATTTCAAACATAAAATCCCACTAAAAAAAGTTCCATGTCATGTTCATTGATCTGGTTTACTATCTTCTTATTCTTCTTCGAAAAGTCGAAAATTTTCTCCTTGATTATTATCCAATTTCCGCCTTATATACTTCGATACTTACATCCAGATTAATATTTAAAATGTATAATACTCAATATTAATATAAAAATTATTATGTAAAATATTCATTACTTTCAACAAAATTTCAAATATAAAGACTGAAAGGAAAAGAGCATACAATTATAATTTTCATACAAACTTTAAATACAGATCACGTAATTCCTTCCATTGCACACTCTATTAGGTCTTGGTATTTTAACTGGCAAGTTTTAATAACTAGTTTCCATATATTCTTCATTTTAACCTACACCTGTCAAACTTTTTCCTATCTCCTGTAATACTTGCATGATTCTTCTTGTGGCATTTAAATAATTACTACCAGGCATCCTTCACTCAGATAAAATATTACAATTTCACAGTGACAGCATCTATACTTGGAATGCAACAAAATACTTTTGCTTCATGAAATAAATTATTTGTTAACAAATTATTTGCTTCATGAAACAAGCAATTCATCTCTTCGTTTCCTTTTACTGGGATAACTGTAGCTACTTAGATCAATCAAAGACTATGGGTACAGAATACGCACAAGGATTTTCAACAATAGTACATATACTTTAAGCGCACAAAACTACTTATCAAATAATGCAAAACATAATCTGCTTTTTATTGTGGATTTTACTTACTCTTTTATTGATGAATCTCTGTTGAATGCTCCTCTTCTAGTTGTAAACAGATAAATACCACTTTGCAAAGATAGCGCTATATAGGTACCATGTCATGTCGTTCTCCTGAAATCCATAATGGTTCTAATGCGTGCACACATGTATTACAAGGCAAAATTACTGTGTCTTGTGCATTATTTCATCCAATATCTGGTGAAATTTTCTTCCACTGTCTTAATAATTAGCGTCCAGCTATTCCTCACTCTAACCTATATCTGTCAAACGATATTTTATTCAATTGTTTCTTCTTTGCACAAAATTAATATTTATGTAAATTTGTATTATGATATTCACAATCAAACACCATTTTTTATATTTTTTTTGACAACGGCACGGAAGATTTCTTATAAGTTATTCTCTTTTGTAAAAACACGTTATATCCTCACACACAAGAAACACATAAAAAACCACATCAAAATTTAAATTCAGATCCAAATTGAATAGATTCCAAATCATATTTAACCATATATTTCCTAGTACAATATCACCATATGTAGACTTCGAAAAGCAATGATTATGAAATTCGCGGCGTCCAACGATTATAAAATTTCCGGCGTCCAAACGTCACGAATCCAACCGCCACGGCGTCCAAACGGTACGAGTTCAATCGGCACGGCGTCCAAACGGCACGAGTCGAATCGGCACGGAGTCCAAAAGGAACCCGTCCAATCGGGACGTGTCCAATCGGTCGGAGTCCAACTGGGCATCACTCGAAACGACTAGACAGGGACCTCCTGAAGGCCGTGATAATCGGCTCCGCCTGGCCTTCGGCCAGGGAGCGCGGGGTAAATGAGGGGGCGACTTGGATCCGGGGCGCGTTGCAGATGATTTGCGACGTGGCGATGCCCCGGGTCCGAGCTCAGCCCCCGAGAAAGTCTGTTTACTGGTGGTCGGGGGAGCTGGCCGAACTTCGCAATTCGGCCGGCCGAGCCCGCCGCCAGTACACCCGCGCCCGTCGCCGCCATTTCCTGGGCGGCGACGCGGAGCCGAGGGTCGCCGAGCTGTACAGGGAGTACAGATCGGCGGCTGTGGCCCTCAAGCGTGCGATTGCCGCTGCTAAGGCCAAGGCCTGGAATGAGCTCCTGCTCACCCTCCGTGACGATCCGTGGGGACGCCCGTATAAGGCGGTGCTTGGGAAGCTCCGCCCCTGGGCGTCCCCGGTCACGGAGAGGCTAGACCCGGAATTTCTGGAGCGCGTTGTGAGTACCCTCTTCCCCCCTGGTGATGGGAACGAGGGGAGGAGGGAACGCGCCCCGGATCCGACCATTGAGTGGTCACCGAGTGGGAGCTGTACCGGGCCGTCCGGGAACTCCGGGCCGGGGGCAAGAAGGCCCCTGGCCCCGATGGGGTTCCCGGTGGTATAATGGCCTTAGCTCTGGAGGTCCTCGCCCCGGCGTTGAGGAGCGTCATGGACGCGAGCCTGCGCCGGGGAGTCTTCCCCAAGGAGTGGAAGAAAGCGTGCCTGGTTCTCCTCCAAAAGGAGGGGAAACCCGCAGAGTCTCCCTCTGCATACCGGCCGGTTTGTTTACTCGACGAGGCGGGCAAGCTATTCGAAAGGATAATTGCCGCCCGCCTCGTCGAGCATCTGTCGCGGGGTGGTCCCGACCTGAGCGATAGCCAGTATGGATTCCGGAGGGGGCGCTCCACTATAGACGCCCTGGAGCGTCTGCGCCTCCTCCGTGAACAGGCTGTCCCTCGGGGCAGGGTGTTGATTGCGGTGTCGTTGGACATCTCTAACGCTTTCAACGCCCTGCCCTGGTCGGAGATAATGGGGGCGCTGGACTATTTCCAGGTGCCCCCTTATCTCCGGGAGGTGGTCGGCGACTATCTCCGCGACAGAGAGGTGGTATTTACCGGCCAGTATGGCATTGTGCACTCGAGGGAGACGCAACGCGGCGTTCCACAGGGGTCGGTCCTCGGACGCATATGACGCGGTGCTGCGGGTTGTCCTCCCCCCGGATACGGGTGTCATCTGCATAGCAGATGACACCCTGGTTTATGCCGAGGGGGAGGACTGGAGGAGAACCAGGAACCTGGGCGAGGCCGCCCTGGACTGCGTGGTCGTGCGAATCCGGAGGATGGGGTTGACCGTGGCCGCCGCAAAGACCGAGGCGATCTGGATGTACGGATCGCCTCGGCTGTGGCGGCTACCCCGAGGTCAGGACCTCCGGATTCGTGTCGCTGAGACCTCCGTCGCGATCGGGCCCAGGATGAGGTAACTGGGCCTGGTCATAGACGGCCGCTGGCGTTTTGATGGACACTTCGAGCTCCTCGCCCCCCGACTAGAGAGGACGGCAGCCGCATTGGCGCGGCTGCTGCCGAATGTCGGGGGGCCGGATGTGAAAGTACGCCGCCTCTATGTGGAGGTGGTGCGGTCTATAGCCCTGTATGGGGCCCCCGTATGGCACCGCTCGCTCGAGGCCAGCACGCCCAGCCGCAAGCTCTTTGAAAGAGTGCGGGACCTCGCGCTGTCGACCGTGGTCGACCACATGGTCGGCAGCGTGGGGTCGTGGAAGGCGGTGGCCTCCTTCTGCGAGGAAGTGATGAAGCAGAAGGAGGCCGCCGAGCGGGCCCGGGAGAGAGACCCGGGCTCCGCGAGGCGTGTGTGGGCGCGGGGCGGCCCCCGCGCCGACGTGTGCCCCCCACGAGGGGTTCGGCGAGGGTGGGGATGGCGCGGGGGTCTCCCCCGCGTCAGCAGGTGCCCTCGAGTGTGGGGGGCGGAGTGGGGTTGGCGCGGGCTGCTTCCCCGCGCCCTGTTATGCCCCCACCATTGGGGGCGGTGAATTTGGGGGTTCGGGGTGTGAGCTGACCCCGGCCCCCGGGGGGAGCATAGCTCCCCCCGTGACAGGACGACACCCCCCGGGTTGATTTCCCGGTTTGGGGGGGTGTCGGTCCGTCCCTCCCGTTAGGGGAGGGGGATTCGTGGGGGGATTTGGGTGAGGAAGGGTCGGGGCGTGCCGGATCGCGCTTCCGACGGCCCTTCCTTCCGGTGGCGGCGTCTTCGTGCCTCGGCCGGGGCTGGTTCCTTCGGGACACCGGCCCCGAGCGGGGCACGGAGACTCCGGGAGCTGTGGGTGGACCGAGCTGGGGCTCGGGAAGCCCAATCCGAAGGCTCCAGGGATGGGGACACCGGGCGGGTCCCTCCGCCCGGGGTCTTGTAGCGTAGGCAGTGGGGGAGGTTAACCCCTCCCCCGGGGTATGATGATAGCTGAGAGGTGTCCTGTTGAGTACACGCGTGATCCAGGCACCTCCCCTTTAGCTTAGGTGGGCGTGAGGTTTTAGTGGGTAGTCCCCGGGGGTTCGTCCTCCGGGGAGAATCCCACATAACCCCGGCTTCCCCCAGGGAGTCGGGGTATGTGTAAAACATTTCCTCACGATAAAAAAAAAAAGGGTTCAGAACGACTCGAACTATCACGGAGTACGGACGCAAATCGAGCAATTTCGGAATTAGAAAATAGAATACTAACGTTTTATTTTTTACAAAACTCGAATTGCCAAGTTAAGCTACAAGCTACACGCGATATTAATTATTCGCAGTAACGCGTAGTGCCGGCTAAAAAGCCCCCTTTTTTAAGGGCACATATCGTGGAGTTTTTTCGCACGGGACATTAGTGGTGGAATTCTTTCGGTTAAAATCAAAATTTAGCTAAGTGACTGTAATAATATTTGATTAATAACTAGATCGATTTTAACTATCATACACCGGGCGAAACTCTAAGGAAAAATCGAAATAAGTGCGCGTAAAATAAATAAACTCACGCGGTCACGGTAAAGACGCACCATAAACTTTTTCAACGCAGACCGTGAGAGACAAAGTGAGGAAAAACAATAGTGAAGGAACTTTGCCAAAAGACGAGGAACGGAAAAAAGGATACCTAATCGCAAGGGGCCGGTCCAAACCACAAAGGTAGGACAAGGATACTGTATTCCCGTGGGGGTAAATTAAAATATTAGCTCTCACCGGGTAGAAATTCGATTAGGACAATTCTTGATTAGGCTGAAAAGCATAAAAACATCGTAGCATTTCGAAATTCGATATCCGGGTATTTCCGAGGACGAGCTATAAGATACGGGGGAAGTGGAGAAATTTTCTCCCCCCTGTAAAAAATTTCGCGATTTTCCCACCCGTTCCAGAGAAATCACGGAAGGGAGGGTGATTTTTGGAACCAATTCAGGCGCGAGAGGTTAAAAAATAAATTCGGAACCGAGACGGATAAAACGAGCCCGCAAGGACGGGGCCCACAACTTTGAGGTTTAACGTATATAGGGTGTCCGAATAATAATCGAATAAAAGAAATAATTCTGAGTACGTGGCCCCCTTTAGTGCCGGTTTTCGTGTAGGAGGTGTGTTGGGGGGTATAAAAAAACCCGTGATGACGTCACGAACCACCTACCCCCACTAATTTGCGAAAAAACCGTTTTCACAACGAAAAGGGCACGTTTTTCGGAAAAATTCTCTACAGGCCGCGGAACAGGGAATCAAAGGGCTATACATTAAAGCAGTAAAAAGTGGGGGTTAATAATAGAAAAACCCCCACTTCCCTCTTGAAGGTATCCCAAAATATCGTTGCGAATACTTTTTTAGGCGATTGCTAGGTCGGATAGGTAGATACCACAAGGGATCGACTGTAATAGAAAGCACAGAGTTTAAAATCGGACCGTTCAGAGAAAAAATTAACGACACACCGGATAGAAAATCGGGTATGGCTGTTTGTCGATTAGGGTAATCGTGAAAAATAATCGGATCGGTACCAAAATCGATAGACACGTATTTCCGAGGACGAGCAGTAACCAGGGGTGAAAGAGGAGAAAGAAAGTTTCTCGAAAAAAATTTTCGTAGGCCGCGTTCCGCGGAGCCCAAGGGCTTTGCAATAAGAGAAGAAAAAGTGGGGGTAAATAACTCCAAAAACCCCACTTCTCTCTTGGAGAAAACCTTGGAATCCTTAGAAATAAGTATTTTGCATTAGATTAAGTTGTTAGGAAATTCAAACAAATTTTTTAGAGTAATTTTAAAGCATGCGAATTATTCTTAAAATCTTTAGATACGACATATAATACTTTTAGGAGTCATATATCGACTTTTTAGGCGTTCTTCGTAAATTAAATAAAATTACGATTAGGCTAAGTGTTAGACACACTGTGTATGTAGTGTAGGGCACGGACGTAACGGGTTTGACACGGAATCCTTGGGGAACTGAAATCTGTTTGTTTGGTGTGCTCCGTGTACGTTCTGCCCTTGGAGACGTTTTGAATTCGACGAAACGGACAAATTCGGTAGCCGTACCGGTAACGTGTGACGTCACTTCGCCGGCGACGCGTGTGCTCGCGCGTTACCGCGAAGACGAGTCGTGTATTAGACGTAGATCGAACCGCACGCGTTAGGCCAAGCGAGGCGCATAACTTAGCTTTCGGTCATTTTCGATTCCGTGCATTCTGTCTCGTTTCTCCGTCACTCTCGATTCCGATAGAGATTTTCGTAACACTTGCGGTGCGTTATTTGAGACTGCGTAACCACCGCGTGCGTGTACCGCTTTGTTATCGCGAAGGCGAAAACCTCCCGTGCGTTCTTTGTATCGTTTTTTATTGAGAATATATTTAGACTGCTCAATCAAGCTATTTAATACAAATCTCAACTTTCTTCAACAAATACCGTCTATTCTACCGATTCTCCCACTAAGGAATTCCTTCCTAGAGCATCTCTCGACCACCTTGCGAATTAATGAAATTCAGTTGATATCCCTAAATTTCGCGTGAGGCTCCAGGTTGAACGCTAAGCGATAAAGTAAAATAATAATAAAAATTAGATAAGATAAGATAGATGTAGACTTAGATTAGGTGATATCTTATAAATACTTAAACGTAAGAGGAAAATATTTCCGCAGCGAGCTTTAGATTTAGAAGATACGAATTCAAACGATTTTGGTATCCATACGTTAGTTATTAGAAAGCACGAATTCCAACGATTTCTGTATCCATACGAAAATATATATAGACAAATACCTTTAATTCTATATCTATTTCAATAACCTACTCCCGAAAACATAACCTGCTCCCGAAAACATAATAAATAACTGAAAACGCAAAAATAAAGCAAAATAAAGCAGAACTACTTGAGCCATACTTTAAATTTTCATTTTCATTCTTACTGTTTATTGCTTACCTTTAAGTCTAATTCTTTTGTATTTAGATTATCTCTAGAAAAATAATAGCACCAAAAGAAAAATAGATACCTGATTACTTAATTAATTAATTAATTAATTGATTTTTAGACAAATTGAATTGATTTTTAGACAAACTAACGTACACTCGAAATTTATGAAAGCTTTCTCATATACATATTCGTTAATTCATACACATTTTTGTCAGCCAAAATAATTCAAAAAAGCAAAATAACAAAAACTTTAGAAGCTCCGCTAGTTCAATAAACGAATAAACAAATAAAGAAATAAATAACTAAGTAGAGAGACAAAATAGATAGATAAATAAATAAATAAATTTAGATACTTACTAATAGATACCTACCAGAAATAGATACTTACCAGAAATAGATACTTACAGAAAGAAAGAGTAAATAAATAATTAAATAAAGGAAAAATCACTACAATCCCCGAGGGTAAGCTCAAATAATCGAATTCAACCTAAAAATAAAAATAGAATAAAATTAGAATCCAAAACTAAACCGAACCAAATAAGAATATAAGATAATTTAAGATATAACAGACAAACCTATTAGTTAGATTATGAAAATAAAAGTTATTCTTAACTACATACATACCCAGCTAGAAAGTACCTGTAAAAGAAGAATTTAAAATAGGATAAGATCTTAAAATAGGATAAGGATTTAATATAGGACAGGGACGCGGGGGAAGACGTACATGGGCAAGAAAGAAAGAAAAAAAGCAAAAGAGAAAGATAGTCAACACTCCGGAGAGACATAACTAGGTAGGACGCGGGGAGAACAGGGGGGGGGGGTAGAAACGTAAAGAAGAAAAAAGTAGAAGATTCTCAAAATTCCTCCACTTCGTCGAATAAGGGAAACCTGAAAGATAGAGAAAGGGAGAAAGAAAAAGGGATCGAGGAAAGAGAAGGAGAAAGAAGAAGAGGAGGACGTCCTCATGCTAATTGGGGAATTAACGACCGTCCTTAAAAGAACAAAAAACTCAACGAGAGAGGTAAAGACATATTGTGTCGACCCCCTCATGGATGTAAAGAGCTTTACAAAAATGCATGCGGCACAAGCGGACAGACAGCTCGAAACAGCGATCACTAGGCTTAAAAATATCGAGCTCATAATTGAGAACAAAAACCTGAAAAATAGTTTCATGCATAGGGATATGGGAATTCAATGCTCCCTCGTGAGACCTTATGAGAATAGAGGAACCCAAAACGCCGGAACAAGCAGATCAGCAACAACAGATGCAGCGAGAAAGATCCTGACATATGAAAGTGAAATAGAAGATGCCATGGAGGGAAAAAATAGTGAGGGAAACCAGGAACGCGAATGGATAACTGTAGAAAATAGAAGAAAAGCAGAAGAAAAGAAAGCTATAAAGAAGAAGAAGAGAGAGGAGGCGGCGGAAGCCGAAAAAAGAAAACAAGAACAAGATAAGGAAAGAGAAAGAGACAAGGAAAGAGAAAGAAGAAACAGACCTCCACCACCCCCGAAATCAGAAGCCATAATTATTAAAACCTCTGAGACTAGGACCTTCGCGGATTTGTTCAAACAATTAAAAACCAATGCAGGGGAAAACATGAAAGGAATACATACGGTCAGGAAGTCTAGGGGAGGGGACATCGTGATCGAGATGGAGAGAGGAACAAATGGAGGAGCACTAGAAAAATTCGCCAAGGATACGCTGGGAGAAGAGTGTAAAATTAAGAGAATGGCCCCAAAAGTAATATATGAAATAAAGGATTTAGATCCCACGATCGATAAAGAAGAGCTACAGGACGAGTTATCCAGAATACTAAATAGACAAAAAGAAGAAATCGAAATTAAGACAATAAGATTCGGGTACGGCGGGACAAAAATGGCAATAGTGACCCTTCCGACCAGCGAATTAGAGAACCTGGGACAAGAAAACAAATTAAAAATAGGATTCACTAACTGTAGGATAAAGAGAACACAAAACATTTTAAGATGTTTTAAATGCCATTCTTTCGGCCATTTATCTTACAACTGCGCAGTGGACCTCAAAGGGCAGAAGCTGTGCAGACGATGTGGAGGACTCGAACATCAAATTAATGGATGCGAAGCAATAAGATGCTGCATATTATGCACTAGGGAAGGCATCCATGCTTCACAGGCGGAACACATAGCAGGGGCGGCGAACTGCCCCCAGTATAAAAAGTACCTGGAGCGAACAGATAAGAGTTCAACGCAGAATTAAAATTCATACTCAAGATCCTGCAAATAAAGGGCCTAGCCGAATAAGATGGTCAAAACTGCCCTTAGACGTTTTTCAATAATTAATGAACCATTCGAAAGCTGACCAAGAAAAACCTCTCTGAGCCAAATTTCAACCCCCTATCTTGCTCGTGAGGGTAGTTACAGGGTAAATTAGATTTTTGAGCTTTTCCGTGCATTTTCCGCACTCTGATGCTTCCCAAAATTCTGAAAAAAATGTGACATATTTTGGACCCTAAGGCGGATTTTTGAGAATTTTTTCCGATTTTTTGGATGCAAACTGTGGTCGTAAAAAATGAAAAACCTCAAAAAAATCGGAAAAATGCAGGTTTCTCAAAAATATGAAAACATGCTATTGAGCTGTTTAGTGCCCCCATAAAGTACCATAACAGGCAGTGTCCTCAATTTTTTTTAGATTTTTTCTTGTGGGCACTTTTTGTCCAGACAAGAAAAACCGAATTTTTTCGACGTTTCTGCTATTAGGAGGAAAGTTACACTTGTTGATTTTATAGCAAGTATATATTTAGTCATTTTTAACGTTATTACATTGAAACAAGTAAGTGTTTGACCTCAGAAATATGTTTTAAGAGAAAAATAAATTCTATTTCGTGCGATATATACCAGAATGTTCGCAGCGTTTACAACGTCGCCGGTTGGCCGAGCAGTCAAGGTGTCGGACTACGGAGCGGAAACGCTGGGTTCGAATCCCGTCGAGGGTAAAGTTTTTTTTTCCATACATCATCTTTATTTTTTCAATTTCTTATATAGTTTATTCATGTGATTTTAACAATATTTTTTAAATGTTTTTAAAAAATATTGAGGTAACATTTTTAACTAACTTTTATTTATATTACTCCGATTTGACTTCGAATTTAATGATATTATTTTCTTGGATTAGGCAATAAATTAATATTTATATTATTGTGTTCGTCCACGATTTCCGCCAGATTAGAAATTGCTTGCGAAAATTGGTAAGATTCCGTGAAAAGAATTTTTAAATCTACTTCTGTCATTTCCGGAAAATCCAGAGTATCTACCGAGGATACTGTTTGAAATGGAGTCGTTTTGCAGTTCCAATTATATCCAATTTTTGGAAAGGTTTCGTTGTCTACTTGTTTGTGTAGAAGCTGGTACTTTTGACCTTGTATACTATACATTGCCTCTACAACCCAATGAATTTTCGTGACTTTTCAGGAATAATTCGACTCTTTCGTCGAAAGTTGAGAACGATTACCTTTTAAAGCAGGCATGAGAACTCTGAAACCAAGACCTGTTAAATGAGATGTAACATCTCGAAAACCTCTGTCGACAATACAAAAGTCTCCCCTCTTCAATATGGTTTTCAATCAAGTAACTATAAACGGAAATACATCCTCATGTACGTTACAATAAAGAGGAATGGCTAAGGCTTATTTGTACCTGATACCTCACTTTAAAAATAGTGGTAGTATGTAGCCCTTTTCTTTCAATTTGACAAAAACCAATACTTTGCTGCGCGTTATTTATTCAGAATTCTTCTCATTTCCTCCCTAATTTATGAAGACGCAAGGCTTAGAAACCAGATTAATGAATTTTAATATTAAGAATGGTAGAGAGGACCGTAATGAAGATCATATACAATTAGAGAATCGAGGAAGTGATAGATACTCTAAAACTATATTTACACATATTTTACTCAAAAATGTTTCTTAAATATTTTTAAAACATTAAAAAAATATTTTAAAAATCACATGAATAAACCATGTAATAAAAAATTGAAAAAATAAAGATGATGTATGGAAAAAAAACTTTACCCTTGACGGGATTCGAACCCAGCGTTTCCGCTCCGTAGTCCGACACCTTGACTGCTCGGCCAACCGGCGACGTTGTAAACGTTGCGAACATTCTGGTATATATTGCACGAAATAGAATATATTTTTCTCTTAAAACATATTTCTGAGGTCAAACACTTACTCGTTTCAATGTAATAACGTTAAAAATGACTTAATATATACTTGCTATAAAATCAACAAGTGTAACTTTCCTCCTAATAGCAGAAACGTCGAAAAAATTCGGTTTTTCTTGTCTGGACAAAAAGTGCCCACAAGAAAAAATCTAAAAAAATTGAGGACTCTGCCTGTTATGGTACTTTATGGGGGCACTAAACAGCTCAATAGCATGTTTTCATATTTTTGAGAAACCTGCATTTTTCCGATTTTTTTGAGGTTTTTCATTTTTTACGACCACAGTTTGCATCCAAAAAATCGGAAAAAATTCTCAAAAATCCGCCTTAGGGTCCAAAATATGTCACATTTTTTTCAGAATTTTGGGAAGCATCAGAGTGCGGAAAATGCACGGAAAAGCTCAAAATCTAATTTACCCTGTAACTACCCTCACGAGCAAGATAGGGGGTTGAAATTTGGCTCAGAGGGGTTTTTCTTGGTGAGCTTTCGAATGGTTCATTAATTATTGAAAAACGTCTAAGGGCAGTTTTGACCATCTTATTCGGCTAGGCCCTTTGAACCACTGCAGACTAGCACACTGCTTGCTTAACCAAACGACCGAGGAATTGGGAGCGGACATTGTTCTCATCTCAGAACCTCTATATAATCCAGGTAATTGGACGTACTCACCAGGAGGAAAAACAGCAATATGGATTACCAACAAAAACGGAATAAAAAGACTAGAGGATAAAGACTACGTTGACGAGGATTTTTCGGCGGTAAGAATAAAGGTCCGCCCAAACAAGACGGGCAAGATGCCGAAGTTGTTCGAACGGCCGAAGTCGCTGTCCATAAGGACCGAGCGAACTGACAGGCCACTTGAGAGGCGCTCGACGGTCCTCGCAACAAAGGCCAAGTGCCGAAAACCGCAGAAATGTTGACTCCCCTCTACACCCCCGAGATGCCTATGCTGGAGCGTGTTGCCCACGGGCAACCCACAGACAAGATTGAGCAGCGTTAGAAATCTCTGCGGATACGGACGCAGTCACGGTGCAGAATTTACTGGAAAAATTCAATATTCGTGTATATCACGATATTAAATACATTCCTTTTGCATAGAATGCGTATGACACTAAATGCGTATGTATATGAGAATGGAAATTGTTATTAATAATCATAATAATAATTTCTATGCATAAACAATTTTGCAATAATAATATGTCAATCATTTTTATTTATTCTTAATTTGCTTTTACTATACGTTTCGTACCTATCCGAAAATAATAAGAATGTAAAGATAGATCCAGATTGTTTGGAAGAACGTGAACAGGGATCACATTGAAAGTACTGAGAATGAGTCGGATAGCGAATAACATTCATTTATCATTAATTTCGTTTTTAATTTGTTAGTTTTTAAAAATAAATTTTGTTATGAAAATTGTTAATATTTTTTTTCAAATTTTTTAACACTTCAACCGATGGTAAAATTTGCAAAACAAAGATATTAGTAATATTTTTGCATTAAGTAATCACATTCGAATATAAAATGATGAATTATTTAAAAAGAACAGTCTCTTGCGATGATGATTAAAAAAAGAAAATGTTTTTTATCTTTGTTTTTATCTTTTTGTTTTTATGTCTTTTATCTGTGGTATAAAATGTTTTGTGTAGGCAGTTTTCGTAAAACTCATCCCAAATAGCAAACTTTGATGGTCCGTATCCTTTAAACAATTTCGAAGATTACAAAATGATGGCTCAATCTTTCAGTTTCATCCAAATTCGAAACATGGTCCCCAAAAAAAGATTTAATTCACATGGAATGACCCCCTTCCTAATTTGGATATTTCCTTAAAAAAATTGTGTAATTCACGTATAACATAAGGATGTGTGATGCTGTTTCACCAAGCGACAGGCACAATTCTTATCCCCATGATGTTGTAGAGGAGAGATACCGATAGTTTACCTAAGGAGCTGTGGAGCCCCTAAAAACATTTTTTTTGTGCCATGCACAGCAGGGAACGTGTCAACGTGCTCTCGAAAGGCCATCTGGACGTTCAAAGTTATGGCCCCAACGACGTCGGGGCGACCCCGGAAAGATTTCGAGCACGAAGACCAATTCCTGACCGGCAAATTTCTAGCCCGTGTTCTTGAATCTGGCCGCCCAAACAACTTCGGCATCTTGCCCGTCTTGTTTGGGGCGACCTTAAGAGAGTTAACCATTGTAAGTACGTACTTCTCACCTAATATTTCAATAGATGTATTTACATATAAAGTTAAAAAGTTAATTGATTACTTAAGCCAGGAGATCTCCCAAGGTAATAATATACTAATAGGAGGGGACTTCAATGCTAAATCCCCAGCCTGGGGTTCCAAAGAGCAAGATCTGAGAGGAACTATCCTGCTGGAAGAGATGCTAGGAAAAAACATCTTCCCATGCATCCCCGAAGGTGGCCATACATTCGAAAGAGGGAACTCTACCTCAAACATAGACTTTATGGCAACTACACGAGATTTACAATCACAGAAATACGAGTTTTCGAATAAAGTTATTAATATAGAGTCAGCTTCTGATCACAAGTATCTTCTTACAGAGCTTAAGAGCACAGAGGACAAGCAAACGACTAGAGCATACACAGGGGCCAAATGGAAAATAACCAGAGCAGGCATCACCAGGCTGGGGATAGCTATGGAACGGATCCTCAGAGAAGAAGATATAAATGAAAGAAGTACGTACAACATTGACGAGGAAAGCAAATTTCTAAATTCTGTTTTTAGAATATGCAACGAAGCACTTGATAAAGCCGATACGACGAACACAAGGGATAAAGGCATCCCATGGTGGAATCCAGAAATTAAAAAACAAAGAGGGAAGGTGCAAAAGCTGAGGAGAGCGGCCCAGAAAGCAAGGAAAAAAGGAAAAACGGACGAGAGGGAGGCCCTAACATATCTGTACAAACTGGCAAAGAAAAACCTCCAGAGACTCATTAGCAGAGCGAAGGATAAAGCATGGAGACTCGGTTAGAACATATGAAAATTCAATATTCAAAATTACAAGGGGTTACTCGAGTTCAAGCGAGCGACCTTCCTCTAGAATAACAAATCGAAATCGAAAAACGACCGGAGTAGCGGGTAGGGGGAGACTCTTAGACGTCCTCTACAAGTCAAACGGAAATTTTTGAAAGCAGAACGACTCGAACTATCACGGAGTACGGACGCAAATCGAGCAATTAAAAAAAAAGGGTTAGGGTTAGGGTTAGGGTGGGGTGTGGTGCGGTCTATAGCCCTGTATGGGGCCCCCGTATGGCACCGCTCGCTCGAGGTCAGCACGCCCAGCCGCAAGCTCTTGGAAAGAGTGCGGCGGCGGCTGGCCTTGCGGGTCATACGGGGGTACCGCACCATCTCCACCAAGGCGGCGGGACTCCTCGCCGTGATTCCACCCTTCACTGTGGTGGCGGCGGAGCGGGCGAAGCTATACCACATCTCCCGCTCCTTCCGCCGCCCGCCGGGGGTGGAACTCACGCGCGAGTAGGAGTTGGAGCTCGAGGGCCAGAATCGCCAGGCCCGGACGGAAAGTTTATCAGAGTGGAGGGCGCTGTTAACGCCCTCCACATGTCCGATTGTCCGGGCCCTCCTGCCCATATTTTATATATGGTGCAGGAGGCGGGGAAGGTTGACCTTCCGCCTCACGCAGGTGCTCTCCGGCCACGGCTGTTTTGGAGAGTACCTGCACAGAATGGGGCGGGAGCCGACTGCGCAGTGCCACCACTACAGCGAAGATGTGGACACGGCGCGGCATACCCTGGAGGAGTGCCCTGCTTGGGCCGGGCCGCGCCGTTCCCTGAGAGCCGCAGTGGGCGGGTGGGACCTCGCGCTGTCGACCGTGGTCGACCACATGGTCGCCAGCGTGGGGTCGTGGAAGGCGGTGGCCTCCTTCTGCGAGGACGTGATGTCCCGGATGGAGGCCGCCGAGCGGGCCCGGGAACGGGACCCGGGCACCGCGAGGAGTATTTGGGCGCGGGGCGACCCCCGCGCCGACGTGTGCCCCCCAGGAGGGGGGCGGCGACGGCTGGGAGGGCGCGGGGGTCTCACCCGCGGCAACGTGTGCCCCCGGTGGTGGGGGGCGGAGTTGGGTTGGCGCGGGGAGTTTCCCCGCGCCCTGTTATGCCCCCACCATTGGGGCGGCGAACTTGGGGGCCCGGGGCGTGAGCTGACCCGGCCCCTGGGGGGGAGCATAGCTCCCCCCGTGATAGGCCGACACCCCCCGGGTTAGTTTCCCGGTGTGGGGGGGTGTCGGTCCGTCCCTCCCCTATTGGGGAGGGGGATCCGTGGTGGGTTTGGGGAAAGGAAGGGTCGGGGCGTGCCGGATGACGCCTCCGACGGCCCTTCCTTCCGATGTCGGCGTCTTCTTGCCTCGGCCGGGGCTGGTTCCTTCGGGATACCGGCTCCGAGCGGGTCACGAAGACTCCGGGAGCTGTGGGTGGACCGAGCTGGGGCTCGGGAAGCCCAATCCGAAGGCTCCAGGGATGGGGACACCGGGCGGGTCCCTCCGCCCGGGGTCTTATAGTGTAGGCAGTGGGGGAGGTTAACCCCTCCCCCGGGGCATGATGATAGCTGGGAGGTGTCCTGTTGAGTACTCGCGTGATCCAGGCACCTACCATGTAGCTTAGGTGGGCGTGAGGTTTTAGTGGGTAGTCCCCGGGGGTTCGTCCTCCGGGGAGAATCCCACATAACCCCGGCTTCCCCCAGGGAGTCGGGGTATGTATAAAACATTTCCTCACGAAAAAAAAAAAAAAAAAGGGTTAGGGTTAGGGTTGAGACATATAAGGAAAAGTGGGGGCAAATTAGCCAAAAACCCCCACTTCCCTCTTGTAAAAATTAGAAAAACTCAGAATTTCAACAATTTTTAGCAATTTTTGGACATTCTGAGGCGATCTAAGGCGATTTTAGACGATTTTAGAAGCTTTCTCGTCGATCCCACGTGATTTTTTCGAGAAATTTTACAACTTTGCGATTTTTCCAATTTTTCATAGGTAGTAAGTAGAGCGAATTTCTTAGCCGCTAAGTTAGTTTCTGCGATTTTTTGCGAATCTGTGCGATTTTTAGATTAGATAAGCTTAGTTTAATAGTGAAAATTATAATTAGAACGGTTTTTTGGTTTTCTAGTTAGAAAGGTTTAGTTAGTAATTTTAGAGTTTAGGATTTAGATTTTTAATTTCAGTGTTAATCTTGAGTTTAGTAATATTAAGTTTTAGTAAATACAAAATAGATTAATTTAAATAGAGGCAAATACCTTTAATTCTCCGTGTTTTTTGACTTACTGCCTTCCTCAACCTGCAAATAAAACAAAATAAAATATAATAAAATAATAAAATACAATAGTTTAATAGATTAAAAAACAAGAAATCGGTACTGTAACCGTATCGATTACATATCGATCGGGCGGCGTGTCGCATGAGCGACGCGGACCCCCAGCACGACGTTCCTGGTCATCCTGTCATCCTTCTCTTAATGAAGGATCGCAGGATCCCCCACTAATTAGCGTGCGCGCGCATCGATCCCCACGCGATACGGATCGAATGAGGTCGATGCGCGACGAAACTAAGACACTCTACGTCTGGGCGCGAGCTTGTTCGGGTCTTGGAATTTCGGGCTGTCCGGTACGCAGCGAGCGAGTCAAACCGACTCAGGAGCGATACAGTCAAACCGACTGCGTTCCTTCATCTCGTGATAACCTCAAACTGAGGAAGTGTCGTACAAACCGCACGACACAGGTCCATAAAGTCCTACAGGCGGCAATCAACGGTCGTAGCGATTAATCAAATAATAACTACAACGAGACGAAGGAAACTGTATCGGTCTCGAGTCGAATTCTCGACAAAGGGAAGTTAATTTTCTTGCTCGTTTCGGTATACTTCCGTGCGGAGATTCGCGGTATATTTCGTACCGAGTCAGTGCGGTTAACGTCATTCCACCGACACCGGAACGCCTCCGAATCCACTGACTAGTGACGACGGAGGCGATCCTCAGGGCCGGCTGTCTGACCGACGCCTCGTACGTGTCGTCATTCGGGCACTTTTCCTGCGTGAGCAGCGAGTGCTCGTGTGCTACGACGACTCACGTCCATACGGGTATTCGCGACGCGGTGTTCAGAGTAGTACGGTTAAAGTCTTTCCACCGATACCGGAACGCCTCCGAATCCACTGACTAGTGACGACGGAGGCGATCCTCAGGGTCGGCTGTCTGACCGACGCCTCGTACGTGTCGTCATTCGGGCACTTTTCCTGCGTGAGCAGCGAGTGCTCGTATGCTACGACGACTCACGTTCGTTCGGGAAATTCGCGATACGGTAATCAGAGTCAGTACGGTTAACGTCTTTCCACCGACACCGGATAGTCTCCGAACCCACTGAATAGTGACGACGGGGGCGATCCTCAGGGTCGGCTGTCTGACCGACGCCTCGTACGTGCCGTCATTCGGGCACTTTTCCTGAGTAATCAGCTAGTGCTCGTATGCTACGACGACTCACGTTCGTTCGGGAGAATAACGACGAGAACGCGTAACCTCCGGGACAGCGTGACGTGAGTAACGTACGATGAAATTATAAGAAAGGGACCCAGACGTGGAGCCAGGACAGGGCTTGGGTAACTGCCTACGCGATGGCACGATTGTACGAAGTCGCGATAGATTAGGCGCGAATTGCGAACAGCATCGATCTAGCAACCGTCATATTGCGGTTATTGTACATACAACGAACACCAGAATATATCTTATTTCTACCTCCAACATCGTCTCCGAATGATTCAAAGTTAGTTTGAACCTCTCCGTCTTCCAGTGCCTGGAGGCACGAACCTTATCTTACTAGGGTCGTAACCGTCCCTATTTCTCTATCGGAAACTCAACATTGATACGTTTTCTCTCACGCGCCTTCCTCGTGTGGAGGCGACAGCGTGCGCGTGGTCTGCGTTCGTCCACGACCTCGCGTGGAGGCGCGGCCGGTCGGGGACGGGTTCCGTATTGCCTGGTTCATTTCACCAACACCGGAGTGTACCCGAATCCACTGAATAGTGACGACGGGGCAGTCCTCAGGGTTGGCCGGGTGAGCTAAGATCTTGTACGAGTCGTCATCCGTGCATACTCCCCGAAGCCTCGGCTTGGTGTACGGGTGTTATGACGACCCCAGTCGTCCGGCGGAGTCGCGACGACAAGGTTTGGATGCGGTCAAGGTCGCTCCTCCATCACCGGAGATCATTCTGACCCGCTGCAAAGTGATCGCGAATGATCTTCTCAGGGTTGGCTGAGCGATCGTAGCCTCGCACGAGTCGGCATTCGTGTGCGCCTCCCGAGAGATCGGCAGCGTGTACGGGTGTTGCGACGGACCTCGATACAGCGGGCGAGATTGCTCGGACGCGTCGGGACGACCGCGTATAAAGACACGGCAGTAAAACAAAAGAAGGAGAATAAAACGGTTACAGTACTAGAACTAGTATTAAAATAAAAAGATAGTATTAAAATAAAAATATCTTAGTTCTCTATAAGTAATAATCAAAAAGAGTCAATTTTTCAGAAAAATCTTCCTTTAAAGTCAAGATAGTAATTAAAAATAAATAAAATGTAGCAATAATATAGTAATAGCAGAAAACTTTCGTTCTTAAAAACTAAAATACAAAATCAAAAACCTAATAGATACAGGACAGAGAGAAACAGGGAAAAAAGCATAAAGGAAAGAGAGGAAGGGGTGAGGGTAGGATAAAACGCGCAGGAAAAGGATAGGTACAGAAGGGGTGAGCCAGGGGGGGTTAAATATACCGTTACAGACGGAATCATAACGGCCGACCCCGAGCGAAGGTGAGAGGACAGAGTAAGAGAGAGACAACCTAATACAATAACATACACCGAGGACGAAACGACCGCCACCACGGACACCTACAAACAGAGACACACATACAGTATACACTTGACTCATACGTTCGCACAATCAGACATAACGGTTTCAATACGATAGCAAGGGAACAAAAACACACCTGAAAGAAGACGAAAGAAAGAGAGAATAAAGTAAGGAAGAAGAAGATGGACGAAGAGGAAAAATTTCTCACGCCGATGCAACCGGCAGCGAAAAGTAACGTTTTTAAAAAAAGTTCAAAAACAAAACATAGCGCGGAAAAAGAAAAGGACAGAACAATGATTAAAAGACCGAGAGAAAATGATGAGGAAACGGATACGGATTCGGTAATTTCGGATGTTATACTGGTAGGAAGTACAGCATTAAAAAAGAAACGATTAGAAGACATCACTTTGTACGGAATCAACCAGACTGACGACGAAGAGAAGGATGAGGAGGACGATGTACTAAAATTAATAGGTCAACTAATTAAACTCCTCAGAAAAACTAAAAATTCGACCCGTGAGGTTAAAAACTATTGCGCTGACCCATTAATGGAAGTCAAAAACGTGACGAAATGTCACGCCGGCCAAGCAGATAGACAGCTCGAAGTGGCTATCACCAGGCTGAAAAATATAGAACTCATAATAGAGAACAAACAACTTAAAAATAGCATTTTGCACAGAGATATGGGAACTCAATGCTCTCTATCTAAGAAAGACAACAGGGGACCGGAAAGACAAGATAAAATAACAGCAGAAGGAACAAAAAAAAGGTTGATGTATGAAAGTGAAACAGATAAAGCCAATGGCAAAAATAATAGGGAAATGAACCAAGAAAAGGAGAAAGAAAACGAGTGGAAAATAGTAGAGAGTAAAAATAAAAATGAAGAGAAGAAGGCATTGAAGAAAAAGAAGAAGGAGGAAGAAGCAGCAGAAACGGAAAAAAGGAAACAGGATCAAGAAAAGGAAAAAGAAAAAAGAAATAGGCCCCCTCCGCCCCCGAAATCGGAGGCTATTATCATAAAAACTACGGAAACTAGGACCTTTGCAGACCTTTTTAGGCAATTAAAAACTAATGCAGGCGAAAAATTAAACGGAATACATACCGTTAGAAAATCTAGGGGAGGGGACCTGGTGATTGAAATGGAGAAGGGTACCACCGGGGGAGATCTAGAAAAGTTCGCGAAGGATACTTTAGGCGAAGAATGCAAAATTAGAAGAATGGCTCCCAAGATAGTATACGAAATCAAAGATCTTGATCCTACTATAGATAGAGATGAGCTGCAAGAGGAGCTCGCAAAAATACTCGAAATTCAGAAAGAAAATATAGAGGTTAAAAGTACTAGACTCGGATACGGAGGAACGAAAATGGCGATAGTATCTTTCCCAGCTAAACTCTTAGAAAAAATAGGGCAAGAAAATAAATTAAAAATAGGGTTTACAAATTGTAGAATTAAAAGGACCCAGAACATTCTGAGATGCTATAAATGCCACGCGTTCGGGCACCTACCTTACAATTGCACTATAGACTTGAAGGGCCAAGAACTCTGCAGGAGATGCGGAGGGATTGTGCACCAAATTAATGGATGCGAAGCAATCAGGTGCTGCGTCCTATGCACTCGAGAGGGAATTCACGCTTCCAAGGCCGAACACGAGGCAGGAGCGGTTAACTGCCCGCAATACAAAAAATTCTTGGAGCGCACAGCTAGGAGTAATATGTAAAATTCATATTACAAATCAATTTGAATCATTGTAGGCTTGCCCACTGTTTACTTACCCAAACGGTCGCAGAAACCGGAGTTGACATTGTTTTAATCTCAGAGCCATTGTTTAACCCAGGAAACTGGATATTTTCTACAGGAAATACAGCTGCAATTTGGGTAACCAATACAAATAGTCTCAAAAGACAAGAGGATGGAGATAGGATAGAAGAAGACTACGTAGCGGTAAGAATAGAAAATATAACAATCGTAAGTACCTATATTTCTCCGAATATCACCACGGATCTATACGCTTTTAAAATTAAGAAGTTGATGCAGTTTATCGAACAGGAACGCCTGAAAGGGAGAAAAATTTTACTAGGAGGAGACTTCAACGCCAAATCCCCAGCCTGGGGGTCGGTGGAGCAAAATCTCAAAGGAACAGTTCTCTTGGAAGAAATGATGAAGACAAACATCTTCCCCTGTATTCCTGAGGGAGGACATACGTTTGAAAGAGGGAAGTCCACCTCCAACTTGGACTTCATAGCCACCACTAGAGATCTACAAGAGAGAGAAAATAGAATAATAAATAAAGTACTTAATATAGAAACAGCATCAGACCACAAATATTTATTTACAGAGATACAGACCAAGGACGAGATCACAAGGAACAGGGGAACTCCAAGGAACAAGTGGAAAATCACGAGAACTGGACTCCTCAGGCTGGGGACGGCGTTAGAAAGAGTTATTGCAGAGGAAGGGCTCAATGAAGCCAATTATTTTAATTCAGACGAGGAAATTAAATTTCTGAACATTATTTATAGAATCTGCGACGAAGAACTGGATAGATCTGAAATGACTAACAAAAAGGAAAAAAGCAATACATGGTGGACCCCTGAAATCAAGAGAGAGAGAACGAAAACACAGAAACTCAGAAGGGCTGTGCAAAAGGCAAGAAGGAAGGGCAAGGACGACGAAAGGGAGGCCCTATCCTTTCTATACAAACTAGCAAAAAAGAACTTGCAGAGACTAATCTCTAGAGAAAAGGAAAAAACCTGGAACGAACTGCGTGAAACTATTAACAAAGATTTATGGGGTAAACCGTATAAAATAGTTATGAGACAAGTCAAAAAAGACAATCCTCCCGCCTCATTATCAGACGAATGCGTAGGAAACGTCATGAAAAACCTATTCCCGCAAGGAAGCGCACAAACAGATGAGCAAATTACGGAAAACAACGGTAACGAAAACATGGAGACAGAAGCAGAATCCAGCTCAAGCATGCACGAGGAATCTATCGAATTAGACATACCCGAGGTGACCCCGGAGGAAGTACTAGCCGCCTCCAAACTTCTGAAAGCGGGTAAAGCGCCGGGCAACGACGGCATGCAGCCGGAAATCATAAAATTAATGACGGAAGTAAGACCCGACAGGTTTGCGGCCCTCTTCAAGGGCATATTAAAAAGAGGTAGTATTCCACAGCAATGGAAAATTGCAAGAACGATACTACTCAGAAAAGAAGGTAAAGATCCATCCTCTTACTCGGCTTACCGACCGATTTGTATTTTAGATGCTGCGGCCAAGCTCCTGGAATATGTCATCCGGGCGAGACTACATGGAGAACTCGGAGAAAGACCCTACAGCCCAAATCAGTTTGGACTTACAAAAGGTACTTCAACGATACATGCAATGGAAATTGTAAGGAAAGCGGCAATTGAGGCTTCCGCGAAGAACAGATTTGCGGCCATGATTGCCCTTGATGTAAAAAACGCGTTTAATACCCTGAGCTGGCAGGCAATCGATAAAGAACTAAAAAATAGAAAGGTATCCGAGTATCTCGTCCGGATAATCAAGGACTATTTCAGGGGCAGAGTGGTCGGATACGAAGCAGCAGAAAAAACTATAGAATTAAACATGAAAATGGGAGTACCGCAGGGCTCAGTACTCGGACCATTCTTATGGAATATGGTTTACGACGGGCTTCTAAATAGAACAGCACCACCTATGACATTAAAAATAGCCTTCGCGGACGATTTGGCCATTATCACCCAGGCTGCAACCATAAATAGACTAAAAATTAGAACTGAAGAAATCGTGGAGGACACGAAACAATGGATGGCCACGGCCGGTCTGTCCCTGGCGGAAAATAAAACTGAAATCATGATGCTGAATTGCAAAAAAGTGGACGAGGACTTCTTTTTCAGAATTGGGGACGCGGAGATCAGACCGAAAACCGAACTCAAATATCTGGGAGTCATTTTCGAGTCAAACAAAAGTTTTAAAAAGCAAATAGAGACGGCGACCAATAAGGCTATAAGGACGATGTCTGCTCTAAGCAGAATTATGACGAACAAGACGAAAACCAGGCAATCGGGTAGAAAATTATATTTTATGACGATGGAATCCATAGTACTATATGGAGCTCCAATTTGGGCTGACGCGGCAGAAAAAATTTTCTTTAGAAGATTACTGAGAAGGACCCAAAAAATCGGCCTAACAAGGGTTGTGGCGTCATACAGATCGGTACCATTGGAAACCCTTGCAGTCCTCGCGGGGGTCGCCCCATGGGACCTGAAGGTATTAGAAAGGAGAAGGATCTTCGAAGAAGAAAACGACATGATCCAATTTATTAGAGAGCAAGGTTCAAACCCGGAGGAAAATAGAGAGCAAAATGTACCGGCGAGTACGGATAGAGACGGAGAAGCAACAACAGAGGAACCACCGGAACAGGTAATGGGTAGACTCAAAAAACTAATCAGAAAGCAGAATAAAGAGATCACACCCCAAAAATGGCAAGAGGAATGGAACGCGAATGTGGTTGGAAGATGGACCCATAAACTTATACCTGACATTTCAAAATGGGTTAATAGGAAGCATGGCGAGATGAATTTTTACTTAACGCAAGCCCTTACCGGCCATGGAGTGTTTAATCTGTTTAGGAAGCGAATCGGCAAAACTGAATCTGACGAGTGCTGGTACCACCCGGGAATTCCTGACACGCCGGAACATACCCTGGTATCATGCCAGAGATGGATGGAGGACAGGAAGCCACTCCTCGAGGCACTCGGAACCGATGCGAACTCCCTTTCAACAGACAAAATAATGGACGGAATCTTGGACAAAGAAGCCACTTGGAAAATCTTCGCGGCCTTATGCAGAAGCATCCTGACAAGGAAGGAAGAAGAGGAAAGGAAAAGAGAAAAGGATTTATTAGACAACCCTATAGCGAGGGGCACAGACGAGAACTTAGAGTCAGCCGATGCAGAAACCATGGGGGATCTGTAGTTAAGTATTGCTTAATTGTTATCTGCGAAAAATTAAATATCTATGTTTGAATAAGTTACACTCGCTGAAATAATCTATCTCTCTGTGTCGCAGCAGTTCCCGGGAGCGGGGGCGGAGGGGAAGACTGACGAGCGGAGGAAGCCGTGGGATAAGGAGCCCCCCGGGAGGCAGTGGAGGAAAACGAAGGACGAACGATGCCTGTGCAGAAGCGTGCTGCGCGGGACCAGGCTAAGACGTTTCTAAGGACACCGACCATTGCTAAGCAGAGGGAAAAATCTCCGGATTCAGCGACAGCAACCCTCCGCTAATAAGGCCTGCCCCCCCCAACCCCCCGCCACCTCGGGTGATGCTGTAACACAGAGAAGACGGAGGAAAAGCGAGAAAGACGAGGCTAAAGTACCAGCGGCGTAGTGCTTGCTGCACCGGCTGCAGCCTCTCAGGCGTTATGTACCGACACTTACAGATCCCGACAGCGGGAAGCTTAGGGTAAGGTAGGAATCCCGCGAGGGAAAGTAGATAAAGAGTAGGAATGGCATAGGCTAATTAGGGGCATACGCACAGCGGCGTATTGGTTTGTAATAAGCGACAAGATGGCGGATGAAGCTATCGGCACGTGGCGAGCTAGATTTTTACTTAATTGAAAGGGTTAGGAGGTTCTGTTACGATCCAAATTGTAAACCTGGCGTTTTTTGGAGACGGCGAAATTTATGAAATAGAAAAGACAGCCGAAAAGGGCCTATTTTAAAAGATATTTTTAAGAGAGGGGGGGGGGGTAAAAATAAATTGTTAAACTAAAATTGACATAATTCTAAGCTCACCCCCAAAATTTGACTAGGTAAATTATAAAAGGGTTAGAAACTAGGGCTCGGAGAAATCTCTCGGAGCACTGAAATCGCGGATAAAACCACGGTAAAGGTATAACGTAGCCGACTCCAGTAAACGGGCAGGTGGGACGAAGAACCAAATCAAGAAAATAGCAATAGATGAAATGGCTTAGATTATGGCAAGACAGGAAAAAACCGCAAGGAGAGACGTTAGCTAACTAACAGTTTAGGTCAAATCATGAAAATAGAAATTTTCGAAATCACGGGGCTACTCGGGGTCAACTCCGTTGTCGCGGCGTAACACAACACGCCGCGGTCGAAAAACGCTTAGAGAATCGTTCAGGGAGGGTGAAAGTCACTGAGGCCTCCCGTGCCCCAGGAAAGAATTTCGAAATCAGAGCGAATCGAGACCTCATCGAGTTAAAATCGAAAAGAGAACGTAGAGACGCAAAAAAATTTCAAGCTCACTTGCGAGTTTTATTTTATTTTATTTTATTCTTATTTGAAAATAATAAGTATAAGTATAATTAAAAGTAAAAGTAAAAGTAAAGTGAGTGAAAAGTTCAAAAGCAAAGAGGAATCTAAAGCCGAAACGCGAATTAATACGCGAAAACGCGGAGTTTCGGGTGAAAAACCCCTCAGGGGCGGATAAATCCCCAAAAAGGAAAATAGTTTAAAGAAAATTATCAGAACATTAGTCGTCTAATCTTGAAAATCCGTACGAACATCTGCAACAAAAAAGAAGAGATTAAATTCTTAAAAATAAAATCGGGTATACTTACGCGGAAAAACGATACTCGGGAAACGGGAGTGCCGAAAAGACCGCAATTTTCCGGGAAAAATAGCATCGTGCAGCTTTCTCGGGAAGAATTTGTACCTGAAAAGAAAAAGAATTAGAAAAAGATTACAAACTTTTAAAATAATAGAGATTTTAATTAAATTGAAAAAATAAATAATTAAAATCAGTGGAATAGTGGTAGAAAAACGAACAATTAGACTCGAGAAATAACTACCAAGTGGACTAGAAATCAGTGTAAAACTTTCAAGTGTGTCAAGTGGCGAGAGAGAGAGAAATACACTGAACAAAGGAGGATAGAGAATACCCGAAAGGCCAGGCTGAGAAGGTTCACACAACGTGAGGGGTCGGTCTGACGGTTAATTAAAGTAAGGTAGGAAACAGAAAGAGTTAATACCGCAGAGGGATAGCCAGTTGTAATTAGTACACCGGATAGAAACTTTTTGCGATAACATATAGAACTGGGTAGACCACGAAAATAGGCTGATCAGGATAAAATTTTAGGACTGTCCATTTCGGAGGGTGGCGAGTTGAAGGGGGTCGAAAAGGAGAAGAATTCTCCCCCCCCGAAAACTTTTTCGCTCTACCCTCACCCAATTCAGAGATACAGGAATCAGTAGGTTTATTTCTGGGAAATTCGGGAAACGGATAGCTGGAAAGTAAAGGGCTCGCCTGTAGCTTTCCAACGAGCCGCTGAACGTTGGAATCGGTTGAAGTTTAAATTTGGCCTGTATACCGGGTGACCAAAGAATTTAGGATTTTAAAAAATTCTGAGTACGTGGGTCGACTCGGTGGGTGAATCTAAGGGGTGTCTGTTATCTGGGGAACAAAGTTCCCCAAGGCAAAAAATTTGTCGAAACTCCCCCCCCCCTTTTCGAGATATCAATACGGACAAGGGGAAGGAGGCGATTTTCGCGAAAATTTTCAAAGGGACGAGTTACGCATTTTGCAAGGGCTATCCAGACATATAAGAAAAAGTGAGGGCTAATTAGCCAAAAACCCCCACTTCCCTCTTGGAAAAATTAGAAAAACTCAGAATTTCAAAAATTTTTAGCAATTTTTGGACATTCTGAGGCGATCTAAGGCGATTTTAGACGATTTTAGAAGCTTTCTCGTTGATCCCACGTGATTAAAAAAAAAAAAGGGTTAGGGTTAGGGTTAGGGTTGTGTATATATGCATATGTTGCATATATATTGTATATATGGTGCAGGAGGCGGGGAAGGTTGACCTTCCGCCTCACGCAGGTTGTTTCGGATCACGCGAGCTCCGCGGCGGCACGAGACCCAAGTCTGGGCCAGAGGCAAGAGAGGTGACGGGAATGCCCAAACATAACAAGGCGTTACTTTGTGTTACTCATAGTCTTAAGTTGGTGACGGTATTAGTTAATAAGTGACTCACGCAAGTTTTGAATAAAATAGACGATATATTTAGAACACCACAGTGCTCGCATCGAAGTTTCTTAACTCCCTCCACGACTCCTACTGCATCCTTTAACACAGGTGCTCTCCGGCCACGGTTGCTTCGGAGAGTACCTGCACAGAATGGGGCGGGAGCCGACTGCGCGGTGCCACCACTACGGCGAAGATGTGGACACGGCGCGGCACACTCTGGAGGTGTGCCCAGCTTGGGCTGAGCCGCGCCGTGTCCTTAGAGCCGCGGTGGAGGGGTGGGACCTCTCGCTGTCGACCGTGGTCGACCACATGGTCGACAGCGTGAGGTCGTGGAAGGCGGTGGCCTCCTTCTGCGATGATCTTATCAAGCAGAAGGAGGCCGCCGAGCGGGCCCGGGAACGGGACCCGGGCTCCGCGAGGAGTATTTGGGCGCGGGGACGACCCCCGCGCCGACGTGTGCCCCCCAGGAGGGGGGCGGAGAGGGTAGGGAGGGCGCGGGGGTCTCCCCCGCGCCAACATGTGCCCCCCAGGAGGGGGGCGGAGAGGGTAGGGAGGGCGCGGAGGTCTCCCCCGCGTCAACGTGTGCCCCCGGTGGTGGGGGGCGGAGTGGGATTGGCGCGGCGAGTCTCCCCGCGCCCTGTTACGCCCCAACAACTGGGGGCGGTGAACTTGGGGGCCCGGGGTGTGAGCTGACCCGGGCCCCCGGGGGGGAGCATAGCTCCCCCCGTGATAGGACGACACCACCCGGTTTAATCTCCCGGTTTGGGGGGGTGTCGGTCCGTCCCTCCCTTAGGGGAGGGGGATTCGTGGGGGGATTTGGGTGAGGAAGGGTCGGGGCGTGCCGGATCGCGCCTCCGACGGCCCTTCCACCCGGTGGCGGCGTCTTCTTGCCTCGGCCGGGGCTGGTTCCTTCGGGATACCGGCTCCGAGCGGGGCACGAAGACTCCGGGAGCTGTGGGTGGACCGAGCTGGGGCTCGGGAAGCCCAATCCGAAGGCTCCAGGGATGGGGACACCGGGCGGGTCCCTCCGCCCGGGGTCTTATAGCGTAGGCAGTGGGGGAGGTTAACCCCTCCCCCGGGGCATGATGATAGCTGGGAGGTGTCCTGTTGAGTACTCGCGTGATCCAGGCACCTCCCGTGTAGCTTAGGTGGGCGTGAGGTTTTAGTGGGTAGTCTCCGGGGGCTCCGCCGCCCGGAGAGAATCCCACATAACCCCGGCTTCCCCCAGGGAGTCGGGGTATGTATAAAACATTTCCTCACGATAAAAAAAAAAAAAAAAAAAAAAAAGGGTTGCGTTGTCGGGCGAATCCGGAGGATGGGGCTAACCGTGGCCGCCGCAAAGACCGAGGCGATCTGGCTGTATGGATCGCCTCGGCCGTGGCGGCTGCCCCGAGGTCAAGACCTCCGGATTCGTGTCGCCGAGACCTCCGTCGAGATCGGGCCCAGTATGAGATACCTGGGCCTGGTGATCGACGGCCGCTGGCGTTTCGTGGAGCACTTCGAGCTCCTCGCCCCCCGATTAGGGAGGACGGCATCCGCCCTTGCGCGGCTGCTGCCTAATATCGGGGGGCCGGAGTTGAATGTCCGCCGCCTCTATATGGAGGTGGTGCGGTCCATTGCCCTATATGGGGCCCCCGTGTGGCACCGCTCGCTCGGGGCCAGCCAGAAAAGCCAAGACCTCTTAGAAAGAGTGCGGCGACGGCTGGCCCTGCGGGCCATACGGGGGTACCGCACCATCTCTGGGGAGGTGGCGGGTCTCCTCGCCGTGGTTCCACCACTCCATTTGGTGGCGGCGGAGCGGGCGAAACTATACCATATCGCCCGCTCGTTTCGCCGCCCGCCGGGGGTGGAACTCACGAGCGAGGAGGAGGAGGAGCTCGAGGCTCAGAAACGCCAGGCCCGGGCGGACGTATTTGCGGAGTGGAGGGTGCTCCTGGCACCGTCCACACGTCCGATTGTCCGGGCCCTCCTGCCCATATTTCTTATATGGTGCGGGAGGCGGGGAAGGCTGACCTTCCGCCTCACGCAGGTGCTCTCCGGTCACGGTTGTTTCGGAGAGTACCTGCATAGGATGGGGCGGGAGCCGACCACGCAGTGCCACCACTGCGACGAGAATGTGGACACGGCGCGGCACACCTTAGAGGAGTGCCCGGCCTGGGCCGAGCCGCGCCGTGTCCTTAGAGACGCAGTGGGCGGGTGGGACCTCTCGCTGCCGACCGTGGTCGACCACATGGTCGACAGCGAGGGGTCGTGGAGAGCGGTGGCCTCCTTCTGTGAGGTTGTAATGACCCAGAAGGAGGCCGCCGAGCGGGCCCGGGAACGGGACCCGGGCCCGGCGAGGAGGGTGTGGGCGCGGGGACGACCCCCGCGCCGACGTGTGGCTCCCAGGAGGGGGGCGGCGACGGCTGGGAGGGCGCGGGGGTCTCCCCCGCGCCAACGTGTGCCCCCGGTTGTGGGGGGCGGAGTGGGGCTGGCGCGGGGAGTTTCCGCGCGCCCTGTTATGCCCCCACAACTGGGGGCGGTGAACTTAGGGGCCCGGGGTGTGAGCTGACCCGGGCCCCCGGGGGGAGCATAGCTCCCCCGTGATTGGCCGACACCCCCGGGTTATTTTCCCGGTGTAGGGGGGTGTCGGTCCGTCCCTCCCCGATTGGGGAGGGGGATCCGTGGGGGGTTTGGGGAAAGGAAGGGTCGGGGCGTGCCGGATCGCGCCTCCGACGGCCCTTCCTCCCGGTGGCGGCGTCTTCTTGCCTCGGCCGGGGCTGGTTCCTTCGGGATACCGGCTCCGAGCGAGGCACGAAGACTCCGGGAGCTGTGGGTGGACCGAGCTGGGGCTCGGGAAGCCCAATCCGAAGGCTCCAGGGATGGGGACACCGGGCGGGTCCCTCCGCCCGGGGTCTTATAGCGTAGGCAGTGGGGGAGGTTAACCCCTCCCCCGGGGCATGATGATAGCAGGGAGGTGTCCTGTTGAGTACTCGCGTGATCCAGGCACCTCCTGTGTAGCTTAGGTGGGCGTGAGGTTTTAGTGGGTAGTCTCCGGGGGGTCATCCCCCGGGGAGAATCCCACATAACCCCGGCTTCCCCAGGGAGTCGGGGTATGTATAAAACATTTCCTCACGATAAAAAAAAAAAAAAAAAAAGGGTTAGGGTTAGGGTACCTTAGCCACCTCCACTGCCAACTCTATAAGACCCCGGGCGGAGGGACCCGCCCGGTGTCCCCATCCCTGGAGCCTTCGGATTTGGGCTTCCCGAGCCCCAGCTCGGTCCACCCACAGCTCCCGGAATCCTCGTGCCCCGCTCGGGGCCGGTGTCCCGAAGGAACCAGCCCCGGCCAGAGCAAGAGGCACGCCCCGACCCTTCCTTTCCCCAAAAAACCCCCCACGGTCCCCCACCCCTATCGGGGGGAGGGGGGACCGACACCCCCCACTAACCGGGAAACTATCCCGGGGGGTGTCGGCCAATCACGGGGGGAGCTACGCTCCCCCCCGGGGGCCCGGGTCAGCTCGCACCCCGGGCCCCCAAATTCAGCGCCCCCACAGGTGGGGGCGAAACAGGGCGCGGGGATGCTCCCCGCGCCAAACCCCCTCCGCCCCTCACTCCCGGGGGCAATGGTTGACGCGGGGGAGACCCCCGCGCCCTCCCATCCCTCACCGCCCCCCTCGTGGGGGGCACACGCCGGCGCGGGGGTCGTCCCCGCGCCCACACCCTCCTCGCGGAGCCCGGGTCCCGTTCCCGGGCCCGCTCGGCGGCCTCCTTCTGGGTCATTACTACCTCACAGAAGGAGGCCACCGCATTCCACGACCCCACGCTGTCGACCATGTGGTCGACCACGGTCGACAGCGCGAGGTCCCACCCGCCCACTGCGGCTCGCAGGACACGGCGCGGCCCGGCCCAAGCAGGGCACTCCTCCAGAGTGTGCCGCGCCGTGTCGACATCTTCGCCGCAGTGGTGGCACTGCGCCGTCGGCTCCCGCCCCATTCTGTGCAGGTACTCTCCAAAACAGCCATGGCCGGAGAGCACCTGCGTGAGGCGGAAGGTCAACCTTCCCCGCCTCCCGCACCATATATAAAATATGGGCAGGAGGGCCCGGACAATCGGACGTGTGGAGGGCGTTAGCAGCGCCCTCCACTCCGAAAAAGCTTCCGTCCGGGCCTGGCGATTCTGGCCCTCGAGCTCCGACTCCTCCTCGCGCGTGAGTTCCTCCCCCGGCGGGCGGCGGAAGGAGCGGGCGATGTGGTATAGCTTCGCCCGCTCCGCCGCCACCACAGTGAAGGGTGGAATCACGGCGAGGAGTCCCGCCGCCTCGGTGGAGATGGTGCGGTACCCCCGTATGACCCGCAAGGCCAGCCGCCGCCGCACTCTTTCAAAGAGCTTGCGGCTGGGCGTGCTGGCCTCGAGCGAGCGGTGCCATACGGGGGCCCCATACAGGGCTATAGACCGCACCACCTCCACATAGAGGCGGCGTACGTTCAAATCCGGCCCTCCGACATTCGGCAGCAGCCGCGCCAATGCGGCTGCCGTCTTCTCTAGTCGGGGGGCGAGGAGCTCGAAGTGTCCATCGAATTGCCAGCGGCCGTCTATGATCAGGCCCAGGTACCTCATCCTGGGCCCGATCGCGACGGAGGTTTCAGCGACGCGAATCCACAGGTCCCGACCACGGGGTGGCCGCGGCGACCGAGACGATCCGTATAACCAGATCGCCTCGGTCTTTGCGGCGGCCACCGTCAGACCCATTCTGCGGATTCGCCCGACCACGCAGTCCAGGGCGGCCTCAGCAAGGTGCCTGGTCCTCCTCCAGTCCTCCCCCTCGGCATAAACCAGGGTGTCATCTGCATAACAGATGACACCCGTATCCGGGGGGAGGACAACCCGCAGCACCGCGTCATACGCTAGGTTCCACAGGAGTGGCCCAAGGACCGACCCCTGTGGAACCCCGCGGTGCGTCTCCCTCGTATAAACCATGCCATACCGGCCGGTGAACACCACCTCCCTGTCGCGGAGATAGTCGCCGACCACCTCCCGGAGATAAGGGGGCACCTGGAAATGGTCCAGGGCCCCCATTATCTCCGACCAGGGCAGGGTGTTGAAAGCGTTAGATATGTCCAACGAAACAGCCATCAACACCCCGCCCCGAGCGACAGCCCTTTCCCGGAGGAGGCGCAGACGCTCTAATGCGTCTATTGTAGAGCGCCCCCTCCGGAATCCATACTGGCTGTCGCTCAGGTCGGGACCACCCCGCGACAGGTGCTCGACGAGGCGGGCGGCAATTATTCTTTCGAATAGCTTGCCCGCCTCGTCGAGTAAACATACCGGCCGGTATGCAGAGGGAGACTCTGCGGGTTTCCCCTCCTTGTGGAGGAGAACCAGGCACGCTTGCTTCCAAACAGTGGGGAAGACTCCCCGGCGCAGGCTCGCGTCCATGACGCTCCTGAACGCCGGGGCGAGGACCTCTATGGCTAAGACCATTACGCTCCCGGGAACCCCATCGGGGCCAGGGGCCTTCTTGCCCCCGGCCCGGAGCTCCCGGACGGCCCGGTCAAGCTCCAGCTCGGTGACCCGGAACTCGTCCGACCATCCCATGGTCGGACCTGGGGCGCGTACCCACCTCCCCTCCTCCGCGAGGGGGAAGAGGGTATCGATAACGCGCCCCAGAAGTTCCGGGTCCAACCTCTCCGTGACAGGGGACGCCCGGGGGCGGAGCTTCCCAAGCACCGCCTTATATGGGCGTCCCCACGGATCGTCACGGAGGGTGAGCAGGAGCTCGTCCCAGGCCCTGGCCTTAGCTGCGGCAATAGCTCGCTTGAGGGCCACGGCCGCCGATCTGTACTCCCTGTACAGCTCGGCGACCCTCGGCTCCGCGTCGCCGCCCAGGAAATGGCGGCGACGGGCGCGGGTGTACTGGCGGCGGGCACGGCCGGCCGAACAACGGAGTTCGGCCAGGCCCGCCCGACCACCAGTAAACGGTCTTTCTCGGGGGCTGAGCCTGGACCCGGGGCATCGCCACGTCACAAATCATTTGTAACGTGTCCCGGATCCAGGCCGCCCCCTCATTCACCCCGCGCTCCCTGGCCGAAGGCCAGGCGGAGCCGATTATCACGGCCCTCAGGAGGTCCCCGTCTAGTCGCTTCAGCGCCCATCTTGGCGCTGAAGGGGTGCCACGTCGGAGGGGCGTGTCCAACGGCGGGTCCGAGACCACTGCCACGTCCATCAGGACGTAGCAGTGGTCCGACAAGGTCTCTCCATCAAGGACCCGCCAATTGGACACACGGCGTGAGGCGGCGGCCGTCGCAAACGTAACGTCCACAATGGACCAGCCGTTCCACCTCACGCACGTAGGCACGGAGCCCCGGTTAATCAACCGGAGCTCCATCCCCTCCGCCCAGTCTTCTAGGACTCCGCCTCGGGTGTTGGTCCTGGGGTTACCCCACGTGGTGGACCTCGCATTGAGGTCCCCCAGGACCAACACCGGACCGGCTATATATGGGGCTATCATCAGCCGCAGCCGGTCCAAAAACAACCCGAGTTCGGCGGAGTCGCAGCTGGGTGAGTTGTAGCACCCCACGACCAGAAGTCCTCCCCACTTCACTAAAATCATCCCCCTGCCCCGTTCGACCACGGAGCAGGGGGGTACACTCGCCGAATGGCGATCCCACCACATCGCCACGGAGCCGTCAAGGTCACCGGACCAGTGTGGATGGTCCGGGACCCTGTACGGCTCCGTGGCGACGGCCAGGCCAACCCCCCACTCCGCCAGGCATTGGATCATCAGGTCCTGGGCCCGGCGGCAGTGGTTGAGGTTGGCCTGGAGTACCGGTAGAGGAGACCGGTGCGGAGTGTGGGCCATTATTGGGCCCCCGCGCTAGTCCCCTCTCCAGCGCCCTGCGCGGGTGTCGGGGGGGATGACTCCCCCGACCCGCCAGGGGCCACCTCCACCTCCATACCCTCCCCCTGCTTATCGGTTGGGGGAGTGGCCGTCTTCGTCGCCGGTGTTGCCGGTGTTTGGGGGGCCGCCACACCGCCCACCCCTTTTACCCTCCTGTTGGCCTTTGGGGGCGGGGAGCACGACTTGCTCCCCGCCTTGTGACCCGCCGGTCGGCCGGCCGCGGCACACACCACGCAGTGGGGTGGTGCCTTGCAATCCACCGCCCGGTGGCTGGCATCACCGCAGCGGTAACAGTGACCGCTGCGGTCGACCTCTGCAGTGCACCGCTGCCTGACATGGCCAAGGGCCAAGCAGCGGAAGCACTGCATTGGTCGTGGTGCCAGCACCACCACCTGGGCGGTGGACCACCCCACGCGTACCTTACCAGCCTTCTCAATGGCTAAGGCCGCCACGGCCGGGCACTGCACCCAAATGGTGCCGAGTCCGTTGGGCGGGGCCTTCAGCTCCCCCACCCTTACGGACCCGGCGGCGCAGCCCCCGGCCCCAGCCACCGCCTCCACTACCTCCTGGGGGGTAACCGAGACCTCCAGGCCCGTCAGGCGGAATTCCGCCTTCTTGACAGGCCTGGAGACCCTCACGTCCATACCCCCCAGGACGGCGGCCATTTTGGCGGCCAGAGCGTCGGCTTTGGCGCCCCCATCGGCACCAGGGACCTCAATGATGAGGCCCCCGGTTACCGCCCTCTTCCAATGGAGGGCCCCAATGCCGAGGGTGTCGAGATCGACGCCCTGGCGGGCCCTCCTAATGGCCTCCTCGTACGAGGCCTTACTCCCCTCCGGGACGGTGACTGATACCGCCGCCGAGCGGGGGGGAGCCTTCACGCGGGCCGTCGCCTTTCCGCCCTTTGAGGTTGGGGCGGCGGCCTTCTTGGCCTTAGTGGCTGCTGTCGGTACCTTGGCCGCCGCATTGGCCACCGCAGCCGCAGCCTTGGCCGCCGCCAGGGCCCCCCGGCCCAACACCTGCGCCCAGGTTTCCCCTTTAGGGGGGTCCGGCTTCGGTGCCGGTGGTGGCGCCGGCTTGGCCTCCTCGGCCTTCTTCGCCTTTTTCTTCTTCTTCTTCTTTTTTCTTCTACCGGCCCCTCCCTCCCCTGGGATAGGGGCCGGCTTACGCGGCGCAGGCCCCGGAGCCGGCCTCGGCGGCGCAGGCCCCGGAGCCGGCGTCGGCTGTTTCGCGGGCGGGTCTCCCTTGCCGGTAAGGTTCGCACGGAAGGATGAAAAACCGCGGAATGGGTCCTGCGATAACGACCGGGGAGGTCGCCGCAGGGCCCTTGCCGTAAACCGGTGGTCATGTTTTACCGGAACGGTGGTCTTGCCTTAATCGGCCGGGCCGCGAGGATGATAACCTCTATAAAAAATCCCCAACCCTAAGCTTAGGTGCGCGGTGAGAGGGTACGCCCTTGTTACAGGGCGTGGCTGGTGGGGTACACCAGTCGCGAGCGCACCAACCACCACTGGATACCTGGCGCCTCCAGTGTGTATGTAGCCTTACCCGGGTAGTGGGGGCTCTGCCCGGGTGGACCTCATTTCCCGCCGCACTCGTGGGATTAGTATGGATAATGCACAAAATCAAACTGTAGAGCGAGGGGAGGGGGAACCACACCCGGAAGTGGTTGAGGGGGGAGCTGTGGTGGCACCAGTGCCACCACAGGTTATGGGGCAGCCGGCCCCGGCGGTACCCACGCCGTTGGTGATGGGACCGCCGCTTCCTCCGGTTCCCCGGGATCTCAGGCCCCGGCCTGTGAGGGGGACTCCGATCCCGGACCTGGAGGATGACAGGGTGTCGAACATCTCCGTGACAGCCTCCTCCAGTGGCGCTGGGAAAAAGCGCAAGCGGGATCGCGAGCGTGAGCGTCTGGAGGATCCAGCGCGGCCGGATATACGGAGCCTGCTCCCCGGGGAGCTGACCGCTCTAATGGTAGAGCGGTCTGACGAGGTCCGCGAGCTGGCCGAGAGGTCCGGCAATCTTAAGGGCACGTACCTTAAGGCCTTCCGGGAAGCCTCCGGCGATATTAAGGCATGCGCGCGGGAGATAGACCGTAGGGGTGTCCAGGGTGGACACCCTGCGGCTTGCTCCTGCGTTACGCCCGTAGCGAGCCCCGGGGAGAGCGCTCTCCGGGGAAGATGCGCGGCGTTGGAGAGGGAGCTCCGGGGGACCCGCGACTCGCTGGAGGCCATCAGGGGAGAACTGATGGCCGTAAAGCGGTTGCGGGACGCTCCTCTCCTGCCGACTCCCGGCGCCGGCGTGGCCACCATGGCGCCCGCATCGGACGTTATGACGCAGATGCGGGCCCTCATGGAGGAGGGTCTGAGATCCCTCCGCGAGGAACTGCGGAGGGCTTTGCGTCGCGTGGCTGGCGCGTGCGGGGCCTCTCAGCCACTGCCACCGGCGCCTCCGACGCCGCCGCGGCCCGCCCCTGCGCCGGCGCCGCCGACGCCTATACCCGCTCCTACCCCGGCGTCGGGAGGGGCGGGAAAGAAGAAGAAGAAGAAGAAGAAGAATAAAGGCGGAAATTCTGCGGGGGGAGCGCCCCCGTCGCCCCCCCCGGCCCCCGCCCCTTCTCCGCCAGCACCGGGTGTCCCCGATAAAGGGGATACCTGGGCAGAAGTCGTTAGGAAGAAGGGCAAGGGCAAGGCCAAGGCTGCGTCCCAGGCTGCGGCAGCCGCGGCCGGCACCTCCAAGGCCAGGAAGGCCGTTGCCCCTGCCCCGAAGGGGGGGAAACCAGTGGCCAGGGTGAAGGCCCCTCCCCGCGCGGCGGCGGTCACCTTGACCGTCCCCGAGGGGAGAAAGGCCTCGTATGAGGAGGCCGTGAGGAGGGCCCGCCAGGGCATCGACTTAGATGCCCTAGGCATCGGGGCCCTCAATTGGAAGCGGGCGGTCACCGGGGGCCTCATTATTGAGGTCCCTGGTGCCGACGGAGGCCCGAAGGCCGACGCCTTGGCGGCCAGGATGGCCACCGTCCTGGGAGGGATGGAGGTGAGGGTCTCCAGGCCCGTCAAAAAGGCGGAGTTTCGCCTCACGGGCCTGGAGGTGTCGGTCACCCCCCAGGAGGTGACGGCTGCGGTGGCGGAGGCCGGGGGCTGTGCCGCCGAGTCCGTCAGGGTGGGCGAGCTCAAAGCTCCGCCCAACGGACTCGGCACTGTTTGGGTACAGTGCCCGGCCGTGGCCGCGCTGGCCATAGAAAAGGCCGGCAGGGTGCGAGTGGGGTGGTCCACCGCCCAGGTGGTAGTTTTGGCTCCGCGTCCGTTGCAGTGTTTTCGCTGCCTGGCCCTAGGCCATGTACGGCAGCGATGCACTGCGGAGGTCGACCGCAGCGGTCACTGTTACCGCTGCGGGGACGCCAACCACCGGGCGGTGGAATGCAGGGCGCCACCACACTGCGTGGTGTGCGCTGCGGTAGGCAGGCCGGCGGGCCACAAGGCGGGGAGCAAGGCGTGCTCCCCGCCGCCCAAAAAGAAGAAGGGCGCTAAGGGGGACGGTGTGGCGTCCCCCAAAAGCGCGGCGCCGATTACCCCGGGGGGAAGTCGGCCGCTCCCCCGAACCCAAATGAGGGGGAGACGATGGAGGTGGAGGCGGGCCCTAGCGGGACCGCAGAGGAGGGGACCAGCACAGAGGCCAACTAATGGCCCACATTCCGCGCAGGTCCCCTCTACCGGTACTCCAGGCCAACCTCAACCACTGCCGCCGGGCGCAGGACCTGATGGTCCAGTGCCTGGAGGACTGGGGGGTTGGCCTGGCCGTCGCCACGGAGCCCTACAGGATCCCGGACCACCCACACTGGTCCGGTGACGTTGACGGCTCCGTGGCGATATGGTGGCGTCGCCACTCGGCGACAGTGCCCCCCTGCTCCGTGGTCGAACGGGGCAGGGGGATGGTTATCGTAAAATGGGGAAGATTTCTGGTCGTGGGGTGCTACAGCTCACCCAGTTATGACTCCGCCGAATTAGGGATGTTCCTGGACCGGCTGGGGCTTATGATAGCCCCGTATATAGACGGTCCAGTGCTGGTCCTGGGTGACTTCAACGCGAAGTCCACCACTTGGGGCAACCCCGGGACCAGCGCCCGAGGCGGAGTCCTGGAAGACTGGGCGGAGAGGGTGGGGCTCCGGCTGTTAAACCGGGGTCCGTGCCTACGTGCGTGAGGTGGAACGGCTGGTCCATCGTGGATGTGTCCTTCGCGACCGCCGCCGCCTCGCGCCGGGTGTCCAATTGGCGGGTCTGGGATGGAGAGACCTTGTCCGACCACGCCTACGTCCTGATGGACGCGCCCCTCCGACGTGGCATCCCGTCGGCGCCCAGATGGGCGCTGAAACGACTAGACGGGGACCTCCTGAGGGCCGTGACTATCGGCTCCGCCTGGCCTTCGGCCAGGGAGCGAGGGGCAGATGTGGGGGCGGCTTGGATCCGGGACACGTTGCAGATGATCTGTGACGTGGCGATGCCCCGGGTTCGAGCTCAGCCCCGAGAAAGTCTGTTTACTGGTGGTCGGGGGAGCTGGCCGAACTTCGCAGTTCGGCCGGCCGAGCCCGCCGCCGGTACACCCGCGCCCGTCGCCGCCATTTCCTGGGCGGCGACGCGGAGCCGAGGGTCGCCGAGCTGTACAGGGAGTTCAGATCGGCGGCCGTGGCCCTCAAACGTGCGATTGCCGCTGCTAAGGCCAAGGCCTGGGATGAGCTCCTGCTCACCCTCCGTGACGATCCGTGGGGACGCCCGTATAAGGCGGTGCTTGGGAAGCTCCGCTCCTGGGCGTCCCCAGTCGCGGAGAGGCTAGACCCGGAATTCCTGGGGCGCGTCATTGACACCCTCTTCCCCCATGGTGATGGGGTCGAGGGGAGGAGGGAACGCGCCCCGGGTCCGACCATTGAGTGGTCGGACGAATTCCGGGTCACCGAGTGGGAGCTGTACCGGGCCGTCCGGGAACTCCGGGCCGGGGGCAAGAAGGCCCCTGGCCCCGATGGGGTTCCCGGTGGTATAATGGCCTTAGCTCTGGAGGTCCTCGCCCCGGCGTTCAGGAGCGTCATGGACGCGAGCCTGCGCCGGGGAGTCTTCCCCAAAGAGTGGAAAAAAGCGTGCCTGGTTCTCCTCCAAAAGGAGGGGAAACCCGCAGAGTCTCCCTCTGCATACCGGCCGGTTTGTTTACTCGACGAGGCGGGCAAGCTATTCGAAAGGATAATTGCCGCCCGCCTCGTCGAGCACCTGTCGCGGGGTGGTCCCGACCTGAGCGACAGCCAGTATGGATTCCGGAGGGGGCGCTCCACAATTGACGCCCTGGAGCGTCTGCGCCTCCTCCGCGAACGGGCTGTCGCTCGGGGCGGGGCGTTGTTGGCGGTGTCGTTAGACATATCTAACGCCTTCAACGCCCTGCCCTGGAAGGAGATAGTGGGGGCGATGGAGTATTTCCAGGTGCCCCCCTATCTCCGGAAGGTGGTCGGTGACTACCTCCGCGGCAGGAAGGTGATGTTTACCGGCCGGTATAGCATCGTGCACACGAGGGAGACGCACCGCGGCGTTCCAAAGGGGTCGGTCCTCGGACCGCTCCTGTGGAACTTGGCTTACGACGCGGTGCTGCGGGTTGTCCTCCCCCCGGATCCCCCCTCTGCTACGCAAATGACACCCTGGTATATGCCATGGGGGGGGGGGGCTGGGGGAGAACCAGGCACCTGTGTGAGGCCGCCCTGGACCGCGTGGTCGGGCGAATCCGGAGGATGGGGTTGACCGTGGCCGCCGCAAAGACCGAGGCGATCTGAATGTACGGATCGCCTCGGCCGCGGCGGCTACCCTATGGTCAGGACCTCCGGATTCGCGTCGCTGAAACCTCCGTCGAGATCGGGCCCAGGATGAGGTACCTGGGCCTGGTCATAGACGGCCGCTGGCGATTCGAAGAACAATTCGAGCTCCTCGCCCCCCGACTAGAGAAGACGGCAGCCGCATTGGCGCGGCTGCTGCCGAATGTCTGGGGCCCGGATTTGAAAGTGCGCCGCCTCTACACGGAGGTGGTGCGGTCTATAGCCCTGTATGGGGCCCCCGTATGGCACCGCTCGCTCTTGGCCAGCACGCCCAGCCGCAGACTTTTAGAAAGAGTGCGGCGGCGGCTGGCCTTGCGGGTCATACGGGGGTACCGCACCATCTCCACCGAGGTGGCGGGACTCCTCTCCGTGATTCCACCCTTCACTGTGGTGGCGGCGGAGCGGGCGAAGTTATACCAGATCGCCCGCTCCTTCCGCCGCCCGCCGGGGGTGGAACTCACGCGCGAGGAGGAGTTGGAGCTCGAGGGCCAGAATCGCCAGGCCCGGACGGAAAGTCTTTCGGAGTGGCGGGCGATGTTAACGCCCTCCACACGTCCGATTGTCCGGGCCCTCCTGCCCATATTTTATATATGGTGCAGGAGGCGGGGAAGGTTGACCTTCCGCCTCACGCAGGTGCTCTCCGGCCACGGTTGCTTCGGAGAGTACCTGCACAGAATGGGGCGGGAGCCGACTGCGCAGTGCCACCACTGCGGCGAAGATGTGGACACGGCGCGGCATACCCTGGAATAGTGCCCTGCTTGGGCCGGGCCGCGCCGTGTCCTGCGAGCCGCAGTGGGAGGGTGGGACCTCGCGCTGTCGACCGTGGTCGACCACATGGTCCGCAGCGTGGGGTCGTGGAAGGCGGTGGCCTCCTTCTGTGAGGTAGTAATGACCCAGAAGGAGGCCGCCGAGCGGGCCCGGGAACGGGACCCGGGCTCCGCGAGGAGGGTGTGGGCGCGGGGACGACCCCCGCGCCGACGTGTGCCCCCCAGGAGGGGGCGGAAAGGGCAGGGAGGGCGCGGGGGTCTCCCCCGCGCCAACGTGTGCTCCCGGTGGTGGGGGGCGGAGTGGGTCTGGCGCGGGGAGTTTCCCCGCGCCCTGTTATGCCCCCACAACTGGGGGCGGTGAACTTGGGGGCTCGGGGTGTGAGCTGACCCGGGCCCCCGAAGGGGAGCGTAGCTCCCCCCGTGATAGGCCGACACCCCCCGGGTTAGTTTCCCGGTGTAGGGGGGTGTCGGTCCGTCCCTCCCCGATTGGGGAGGGGGATACGTGGGGGGTTGTGGGGAAGGAAGGGTCGGGGCGTGCCGGATCACGCCTCCGACGACCCTTCCTTCCGGTGGCGGCGTCTTCGTGCCTCGGCCGGGGCCGGTTCCTTCGGGATACCGGCTCCTAGCGGGGCACGAAGACTCCGGGAGCTGTGGGTGGACCGAGCTGGGGCTCGGGAAGCCCAATCCGAAGGCTCCAGGGATGGGGACACCGGGCGGGTCCCTCCGGGGCAAGTGGCGAAGAGATCAAGCATGGATCAAGGCCGGGTCCCTCTGCCTAGTAAAAAACGAAGTACTGCCACCCACGCAATGGCCCCTAGCGCGCGTCGTCCACGTACACCCGGGGCCAGATGGCTCGACTCGCGTGGTCACTTTACGCACCTCCACTTCACAACTGCTGCGACCGGTGCACAAGCTCATCCCTCTCCTGGCTCCGGAAATCGATGTGACTGGCCGCGGGAACAACCTCGAGGCTCGGCTCTCGGCGTAACTAACAAAAAAAAAACCGCGTAACGTAACTATTTCATTTCGTGGTCGATTCACCTCATTCTATCATGAAGTCATTTCACTCACCTGTTACATAGTTCACTCTGGAAACCATAACTGTATCACTCGGCACCATCTTCGCGTTCACTCCTCGCACTTGTAACTTCGCAAATTACTACGCACTTATTTCTGTTGTAGAAACTACGCAGCACGTTGCTGACCCATTCAGCCGAGCCATTCATCTGTTTCTCATCTCCCCACCACCTCCACACGGCGGTTCAATTTCGTCATTGGCTGACGAGGCGGGCGGAAATGTTTGGGATTGGCTGAATGTGTCGGCAGCGTTCCCGCGCCGACGCGGATCGGCGCCCCGCAATTGGCTGGATCGCGGAGAGAAGCGAGATCAAGAATCGATTGTTAGCTCGCTCTCTAATTGGCCCGCGCCGACGAGACGGGTTACGATCGATTATCATCGTTTCGCCGGCTCGCTCGCTCGTCCAGTTCGTTTCTAACGCTCTAATTAGCTATCTCGCAATCGATCTTTATCTCTGCTTCTTGTTCACGTGAACGCTTCGCGTCTTTTGACCGGTTTCGCACCACAAGAGCTATCTCCGGCTTCCGAAATAGACGGGAGATATCCCCGCCAAGCTAAACTGTGCTAACGTGTTTATTTGTGTTTTCAAACTGTACAAAGTAATCGTTTCTTGTTCGACGATACTCACGGTGAAATAAAGTCGTTGTCTCAGAAAACCGCGTCTCTTTAGTGTTCGCCTTCCGATCCCAAACACTTCTCTTAATATCCTCGGCGCATGCTTTGTATTTCTCAACCTTTTCGTCGTGCGCCGCTTGGAGGCATTCCCTATGCTCATAGCGGACTGTGACATCGACTATGAACGTCCTTTCCTCATTTTTTATTATGAGGTCCGGCTTGTAGGAATTTCCTCCAACATTCATCTGAGGTTCAATCGATACCTCATTATTGTGCGCCAATTTATTAGCTAGAAGTATTTTGATCTCGTCGTGTCTTTTAATCCGAAGGGACTTTGTGTGTATGCACAATCCCAAGATGTCTCCCAACGTTCCAGGTTGACATTTGCAACGCCTACAAGTGGTGTCAATATCTTTCTTTGTCCTGGCCAAAACCACCCGCGTTCCGAATGTGTTCGTTCGCAGTCTAATGGCGTCAATAAAACGGGAAGGTTTCAATAGATATCCTTCTCTTAGCCAACAATTGCCTATTCGGCCCTTAGCGAAGTCCTGAACACCTTGACCCTGGCTGGGTAGATCGCTCCACTGCTTAATATGGTCATCTTTGAGGCGCATTGTAGCTTTTTCGACATCCTCCATTGTTGCGGGCCAGTTGATGCGCAATGAATTAGCCATTTTTTTAGCACTGGCTTCCATTTTCTCATTAATTACCCCAGTGACGGCAGGGTCTACCGCGGTTATCATTTTAACTGCATTTTTTTGGATTGCTAATTTTACAATATGTTCGAAGCGCGGCAAGCCTAATCCGCCGCTTTTTTTAGGAGCATAGAAGAACCCCGTCGCCGTCGAAGGAACCAGATGAAGGATGTCTTTAATTTGCTACCTTATTTCGCTATCAAGTAGCTTTAATGTGCAATCGGCAGGCGGATGTATCAGGACACTATATATAAATCTGGGCAGTCTATAAGTAATAATCAATTCTATTTTTTGCTGCGGTTTTAGTGCAAGTTTCCTGACTCTTTTAATAATTGCAACTATATCGGGTATAATTATACCTTGGTGCAGGCCTTTCCAAGGTCCCATTTTGGAGCCCAAGTATTTAAAGACCTCATCTGGATCAACCTTGGGTATGGTTTCAGTACCGGCTTTAAGTTCCGGGTCCTTCACGTACCAAGTGTCTTTTTTCGCGACTATTTGGAAGGTCTGACATTTCTTAGCGGAAAGCTTCATACCCAGATCATTTAAATATTGGGTAACCATGTTCAGTTGTTTCTGGGCTTCCTTTTGGTCATTTCCCAGAATAACAATATCATCCGCAAATGCTAAAATCGGTACCTTAGTATCTTCGTTTATTGGGATACCCTCGGTTTCCTCTTCTATCATTTCTAGAAGGTGTTCCATTCCTAAGTTAAAAAGTAGGGGCGATAAGGGATCTCCCTGCTTAACGCCTCTCAGTAACCTGACCTGAACTGATATTTTATTACGTGCTTTAATTGACGTAACGCAATTTGCGTACATGCTCCGAATCAAGTTTATGACTTGATCTGGAATGCCTTTTCTTTGAAGGCTTGGTTCCAGCGTGGAGTGAGGAAGGGTATCGAAGGCTTTACTGACGTCAAGGATTGTGAAGACACCACCATCAAGGTACTTACTCCTCTTGATGGCTTCATTTAGGATCATGGTGTTATACTTACAGCCATGCTCGGTAGTGAACCCTTTCTGCCTTAGGTTTTGAACGATTACCCCTCGGAGACAGCCGTCGATTATTGATGAGAATATTCTGCTCAGTGCGGAACTAATTGTTATGGGACGCCAGTTTTCCACCTTTTCTAGGTCACTTCCCACTTTAGGCATCAGAGTTGTACGATTCTGATTCCATGCAGTTGGGTAGTGATTTACAAGGCATAGGATGTTATATAGCATTGCAAGTACGGTCGTTATCCCTTGCGTTTTTAGGTGTTTCTTTTGTATATTATCCGGGCCGCCGGCAGTTTTATTATTCATTTTTTTTATTCTTATGTCTACTTCCCCAGCCAGAATTGGGTATAAAATATCCGATATCGATATAGGCTGTCGTATAAAGGTTTTCTCTTGAAGTACCGGGCCGTTTGTTTCCCAGAGGTTTGTATATAATTGTTTTGGATCCTCGTTGGGTTCCGTAACGTTGAACCTTTAACTTACGATCCCGAAATAATTTGAGAGAAATAAAATGTGATTTGTGGGAGAGCTAACTGATTTATTACTGTTACCACTGCGATTCTCGGAAAAGCCGACGGATTGCCGTGTATATTGACGCGGCTCTCTCCCCTCGCCGCGCACCACGAACTACTCGGTCCGCCCGAAGTGTGCGGGGAGGGAGGGAGACGAACCGCGACGACGGCCAAGTCCTCGATACAAACAAGGTTCGACATTCGCTAATTTGCTGTGTGTGCGTGCGGACGCACAGCGGCACCGAACAGCTGATTGTTCGAACATACCGCCCGCCTCGTTGTCGGGTCGGCAACGAAATAATACAGATATTACTACAGATATTTACAGTTATTTACAATTATTGCAATATATACAGTGTGCGTCTAAGCACCGCCCGCCGTGAAAAGAGTCATGTTTCCTCGCCGGTGGAATGCTCTGAGGAAATGAGCGGTACAAGGCATTGGATGGCTCTGGTGGTGGTACGGGTGGCGGTCTTCACGGCAGCCACGCGTACTCGTCCGTCGGATCCCCGATGCACTTCGACGACTCGTCCGAGAGGCCATTTCGTAGGCGGCGCGAGATCGTCCTTCAGGAGCACGACCGCTCCGACAGCAAGATTCTCCCGTGCCCTTTGCCATTTCGGAAGAGTCTGCAGCTGGCTCAGGTATTCGGTACGCCACCGCTGCCAGAAACCTTCCAGAAGTCTGGATACAAGGTTCCATCTCCGTCGGCCTGCGTCGTACGTGATTTCGTCACCCGGTTCTGGAACTGCGCACAAAGAAGAAGCGTTAACCAGATGATTCGGCGTGAGGAAGGGAGGATCATTTGGATCGTCGGACAAGGCGGAGAGGGGTCGAGAGTTCATACAAGCTTTCACTTGGCACAGCAGGGTGGAAAGCTCCTCGAAGGTGAGCTGTTATTCCCCTATTGTGCGTCGTAGATGCCTCTTCGCGGATTTCACGGCCGCTTCCCACAGACCGCCGAAATGAGGAGAATACGGCGGTATGAAGCTCCATTCCGTTCCGTCGGCGGCCAGCAATTCCGCCGTTTCCTTGTAAAAGGTCGATGCAGCGTTGAACATGCGCTTCAGAAGCTGATCGGCACCTCTGAACGTCGTAGCGTTGTCACTCAGCATCTGGTGACATCTTCCGCGTCTAGCTACGAAGCGTTTGAAAGCGGCGATGAAGGAGGCTGAGGACAAATCGGACACGACATCTAAGTGGACCGCCTTCGTGCACAGGCACACGAAAACGACGATGTATCCTTTGGTGGTCCGCTGTCCCCTTGCTCTCGTCATGAGCATCGGAATCGGACCAGCATAATCGACTCCGCTGACCGAGAATGCCCTGGCTGGTTGCACTCGCTGGGCAGGCAGCATTCCCATTTGCTGGTTGCTGGTGCGCCCTTGGAGTCGAGTGCAGGTAACGCAGCCTTTTACGACCCGTTTCACCAGCGTCTTGTCTCGCGGGATCCAGTGGCGGAGCCTGAGCGTCGCCCGCGTGAAGTTCACTCCCCCATGGAGCGTCCGAAGATGAGCTGACCGGATCAGCAATGGTGCCAACGGAGACTGTCGGTCGATTATCACAGGATGTCTCTGGTCGAGTGAAACTGCTGCGTGGTCCAGTCGTCCTCCCACTCGTAAGACACCTTGACGATCTATAATCGGCCGAAGAGAAACAAGGGTCGAGGTCGATTTGACTATCTTACCCTTCTCCATTTCCGCAAGTTCGTCGCCAAAGTCGTCAGCTTGGCTCATTCGGTGGACGCTCACCCACGCCTCGTCGATTTCAGTGGCTGTCAGGAACCCGTGCTGCGGTGTACCGATGGAGCGAGCGTTGTTTGCGAAGCGTCGCATATACGCGGTCACTCGGACCAGCCTCAACGCTGACGAGAATCGGAGAGGGTCCCAGGGCGATTCGGAGACGGCTCGCAGACTGGGATGGTCGCCGGACTTCGTCTTACTTACCATCGTCGTCGTCACCGTCACTCTGCGCTCCGGAGCCTCGCTCTCGTCGACGTCACGTGCGCCAGGCCAATCCTCCTGAGGCCCTGACAACCACGAGGGACCGCTCCACCAGAGGTCATCGTCGACCAGTACCTGCGCTGAAATCCCACGCGTGGCAAGGTCCGCAGGATTTTCGTCTGTCCTCGCGTGTCGCCACTCAACGTCCGGTAGCAGGCGCTGGATCTCGGCCACCCTATGCGCCACAAACGGTTTCCACCTGGAAGCATGAGACCTCACCCAGGCTAGGACGACCGATGCATCGGTCCACGCATGCATAGTCACGCTGTGAGGGCGCATCGAATCTCCTACTGCTCTCAGCAATCGGGCCAGCAGTAGAGCGCTGCACAGCTCCAGCCTGGAAATGCTCTGTGGTTTCCTTGGAGCGACCTTGGTCTTCGCCATCAGTAGGTGCGTCTCGGCCCTTGCACCGGTAACTGGCACCCTTATGAAGACGGCTGCGGAGTATGCCCTTTCCGACGCGTCGCTGAATCCGTGCAGCTCTATACTGTCGCTGGTCGCCGCACGATAGCCAATCCATCTCGGAACTGTGATTCGATCGGTCCTCTCCATCTCGAATCGAAGTTGCTTCCATCGCTCGGAAAACAGCTGAGACAGCGGCTCGTCCCACGACAATCCAGACAACCAGAGGTCCTGCAGCAGGATCTTCGCGGCAATGCTGATCGGAGACAGCCACCCCAATGGATCGAAAAGCCTGGCCGTCTCAGACAAAACCGATCGTTTGGTCCATCGTTGACCTGATGTGGCAGTCCTGAGCTTCGGAGCCGGAAGAGACAGAGTGTCGTTCGCCGTGCTCCATTTGAGTCCCAGTGCTCCTGCCTCTTGGTGACCCTGCAACAACTGAACGAGACCGGAGCTCGACGACAAGTAGTTGGTCGCCCACTTATCCAGCGGGAATCCGCCCGCCGTCAGGATGTCCGTGAGTTGACGTCGAGCCTCCTCGGTGTCGTCGATGTCATCTCCTCCGGCCAGAATGTCAGAATGCCAGAATGTCAGCGACATATGAATTCGCTCGGAGGATCGCTGCACCCCGCGGAAATCGAGCCTTCTCGTCGTCGGCAAGTTGGAGCAGTACTCTCGAGGCGAGGTACGGAGCCGACGTCGTGCCGTAGGTCACCGTCGTCAAACGGAAGTCCCGTACTTCCTCGCTTGGATCGTTCCTCCAGACGATCCTCTGCCAGTCCCTGTCGTCTGGGTGCACCTTGATCTGGCGAAACATTTTTACAATGTCCGTCGAAAAGGCATGCCGATGGAATCGCCACCTCGTTATTACGGCCCAGAGGTCAGTTTGGAGCTTCGGTCCGGCAGCCAGGTAGTCGTTAATGGTACTGCCTCTGCCTGAAACGTAAGAGCCATTAAACACTACTCTTATTTTCTTCCCGGATGGTTTTTCCCGCCACACGGCGTGATGCGGAAGGTAATTCTCCCCCCCCCCCCCGGCCAGTCGAGTGCCGCGAGACGAACTCCATGTGCCCGAGCCGTTCGTACTCCTCCAGGAATTCGGAGTATTTCTGTCGGAGCGTCTCGTCCCTTTCTCGTCTCCTTTCGGACGATAAGAGCAAGCGAACGGCAGCCGATCGCGGAACTCCGACATCGGTGCCTGGGGTGGCAACGAACGGTAAGCGCACAACGTAGCGTCCTTCCCGATCTCTGCGGTGCGTATCCTGGAAGTGCTTTTCGCATGCTTCGTCCTGAGGCGTGCTTATTGTACTCGTTGGCACTTCCTCCAGTTCCCAGAACCTCTGCCAATCGTCTCGGAGGTCTCGTGCAGGCTGAACTAGCAAGGATCGCACCCGAGGTCCAGCGCTGTCGTTCTTCGTGGATGAGGTTGTGCCCATCGGCGCCCAGCCGAAGAGCGTTCGAACAATTGGAGGAGTGCCCATTGGTCCGACTCGATTCTCGAGGAGGAGGTGACCACACGCATCTGCCCCGAGAAGTAATTCCACCCTGTTCGGAGAGCGGAAGTCCTCGTCGGCCAACGGAAGTCCGTGGAGGTGAGTCCACTTCTCGTCGTTAATTTCTACCGCTGGAGTCGGAGCGGTAATTTTTCGCGTCACCAGCGCGTTTAACGCGAGTCGGAACTTGGAGTCGCGACTAGACGCAAGTAACACGGACACTTCGTGGCGTACCGTGCCCACGTTTATCTCCTGGTATCCGGTCAAATGAACCTCCACGTTCCGGCGCGGAAGACGTAACGCTTGCACGACATCGTCCGTCACGAATGAAATTTCGGACCCGGGATCGAGTAACGCGCGAGCGAAGACACTGCGACCGTTCGGGGACTTCAACTGGACGCGCGCGGTGGCCAGTAAAACAACGCGATTTGACCTGAACGTGTTCACCGAACTTGTGCTCGGCTGCGCGGGAGCTTCACTCTTCCGGAACGCCTCGTGAAGCGAAGTGTGGTGATGACCGCCGCACACCATACACCGATAGGAAGACGTGCACGCCGCGAGCAAGTGGGTTCCCGAGAAGCACGAAACGCACAATTTATTTCGATACACGAATTCCTTGCGTTCCGGCGCGCTAAGGGTTTTAAACTGGCTGCAGTGCCCTAGCTGGTGGTTGTCCGAGCACAGCGGGCACTTCCGAACGTTGTTGGCCTTCGCGGATGGCCCTTTGGTCATTTGCACAGTCATGGCCGTCCTCTGTTCGGACTTTCGCGTCTCCTCTCGCTTGGTCGTTGTTGACGAACACATTGGCTCTTGGGTCGAGGCCAAGGCATGGATGCGTGATTCGAGGAAATCTCGAATTTCCACGAAAGACGGCATGATCGTCGGATCCGGGAACATTTTCTCCCAGTCCAGGCGCGTCGTCGAGTCCAACTTCCTGACGAGGAGTGTTACGAACCAGTCGTCCCAAGTGTCGACTGATTTTTTTAGCGCGGCCAGAGCATCTCGAGCTTGACAGAACTCGTCGAGGACTCTGGTCAATTCCTCCGTCGACGGTCGTTTTACTGCCGGGCAGTCCAGTAGTCTTCCGAGGTGAGCTGTGGTCAGTACACGGATGCCTCCATAACGACGTTCGAGTGCCGCCCACGCCGTCGAATAGTTCGCATCTGTCAGGGACGTACGCGCGATAACCTTCGCAGCCGCACCGGTAAGGCTCGCCTTCAAATATTGTAGGCGTTGGACGTCCTGCAATCGTTTCGAGTTGTAAATCGTAGCGCGAAACGAATCGCGAAACTCCTCCCACCGTAGGAGATCGCCCGAAAACTTCTCGATGGTCAGGGTCGGCAGTCTGGGTCCGGCGTTGCACTCGTGAGACTCGGCTTCAGCCGGAATTGCTGAGGCGGCGGGCTTCAGGTTTTCTAGCCTCTCCACCAATTCAGAGGAGTTCTGAATGTAGGCTTCCTCGACTTCGTCGTATAGGCCTCTCTTCCTGTAGTTACTGGCGGCGTAATCTGGCATCGGTCTCAGAGCGTTATGATTTACGGTGAAGTTGCGCCAGTAACTTTCCAGCAATTCGATCCTTTTCTTCAGCACAACCGCGGAGAGTTTCGCTGCCCCCAATTTGTCGGTATTGGTAATGCAGTTCTTGATGCGGCCAGCGATCTCCTCCTGAGCGACCACTACATCGCTGAACGTTTGCGGCATTGTTTCGGCAGTTAAGATTCAAACGAAACGTAAAAACAAACTGATCGAGACGCGAAAGACAAAGGACTTTACGCGTATCGCGGTAAACACCTTGCCTCGGTCGGTTCGAGAACGGTTGGTGTCCCGGTGGAAGGTCACGGAATTTTCGAATCCGTAACGGTTCGCCACGCGGTCTAGGTACCGTTTTTCGAGCACGGTCTCACGAATTCTACTCGAAGAATTCACTTTTGCTCCTTTCCTTTCAGGTGCTTCCTGATTGTCTGCGACGGAGCCTCGGAAGATGCTCGATGCACTCGCGGATCACTCGAGGAGACAACGGAAGCGCACAACAGAACTCGCGGTGATGCACAGAATTCTTCGTAATTCTGCGGTGGATCGAGTGGAATAGAGAAATCGGCACACTCTATTCCCGGGTTTCGGCACCAAAATGTTTTGGATCCTCGTTGGGTTCCGTAACGTTGAACCTTTAACTTACGATCCCGAAATAATTTGAGAGAAATAAAATGTGATTTGTGGGAGAGCTAACTGATTTATTACTGTTACCACTGCGATTCTCGGAAAAGAGAGCGAGGGCTCGACGGATTGCCGTGTATATTGACGCGGCTCTCTCCCCTCGCCGCGCACCCCGAACTACTCGGTCCGCCCGAAGTGTGCGGGGAGGGAGGGAGACGAACCGCGACGACGGCCGAGTCCTCGATACAAACAAGGTTCGACATTCGCTAATTTGCTGTGTGTGCGTGCGGACGCACAGCGGCACCGAACAGCTGATTGTTCGAACAATAATTCTTTAACCTCACTGGCGATAGGAGGTGGTCTGGGTCAGAGCAAAGTGAACCGCCACTGAGTAAGGTGCTAATTTTCAAAAGTTTCAGTAGATTCAGTTAGAATTCACAAAGAAGTTTTGAGATTAAATTAGCATAATAGGAGATAAAGAAAGTTTTAAATCGTGCAAAAAAGAATAAACCGTCTTGGATTATGGTGTACGAGGAACTTTACGTGTAAAAACGCGATTAATCCACAGGAAAAACGAGTTTCGTAGAAGTTCGTTAAAATTTCGCGGGAATAAGAGCAAATTAAGAACAAATTAGAACAATTAGACATTTTTTAGAGAGAAATTTATTTTTCAAAAAGAAGTGAAGTAAAAGAACAGTCGCATAGAAAGTGAAGTGGAAAAAGATCAATTAGTACACTGAATATAAGTAAATTAAAGTTGAGCGAACTGTTTAATTAATTAATTGACTGATCAAATAATTAGTGACTGATTGCTTGATTTTTTCAAAAGATCTTTAATCCGCGATAAGTGTGTGTAAGAGCTCGGCGAAGACAAAGGATACGTCGCGAGGGGTCGGTACGAACACCAGTCCGAACACCTACAAGTAAGGTAGGAAAGTGATCACCCTATATAAAAAGGGTAAGGCCCGAGATTCGCGTAACGGATTCCTTAATTTTGTCCGATCTTAGTGAAAATTTATATCCAGGCACTAGAAGTAACGACTAGTAGATTAGGTGAAATTGGGAGATATTTCTCCCGGGTGGGAACAATTTTTCGATTCCCCCTCCCCTTCTCGAGATACGGTCGATACGAAGCCTGGGTGTAAAGATAGAAGAAAAAGGGATAAGGGAAAGTTGGTGAGGGTCTCCAGACCTTTCCAACGAGCCCAAGAACGGCCAAATCGGGCAAAGTAGATTTTGAGGCTATACCGGGTGGCGAAAAGTTTTGAAACATTTTTTGAAAAAGCGAATACGTGGAGCCCTTTTATTCGAAATTTCGGACAAGTAGGGTGGGGTGGGGTTCGAAGAAACCCCGTGGTGAAAAAAAATCCGCGAATTCCCATTTTTTCGCCGAAAATCAGCTTTTGCAAGAGCAAGGAGACTTTTCTCGCGAAAATACAAAATAGGCCGACGAACAGAGACCCGGTAGGCTATACGAAGAAGCAATAAAAAAGAGGGGTTTACTAGGGAAAAATACGCACTTCCCTCTTGGCGGAAACGCCAAAAGGGCCGTGGGAGGCGTTTTCCGCGAGTTTTTTCGTGAGCCCTCGGTTTAAAAGTATTTTACCCGATACATACCACAGCGTAGAGTCGCATAAACGCGAGAAAAAATTTTTTAGTAATAGTGCGAAGTAGATTTAGACGTGGAATTTTCACACCTTAGTATAGACTAGCTAATAAGTTAATTTTAGGTAGCAAATAACGAATTTTTATATAGGAAAAGAAAAAATTTTAAAAAAAGAGAGAAAAAATTATTTTAATTTTAATTTAGACAAGAGTAGATTAAAATAACCAGCGTGCGTATTACAATAGGGCTTGCGGGCGAATTTAAATATAAATTTAATCTTAAGTGTAGATAATCAAATTAAATTAAAAATAGGTTACAAGCGGAAACGATAAATATAAGTAGAGAAATTAAGATAAATAACAGCGAGCGTAAAATTAGGCCAAACGAATCTAATTTAGCGAATTAGAATATAATATAAATAAGTAGTTTAGATTTAGATTTTCATAAGGAATAGATTTAGATTTAAATAATATAAAGTCAAGCGATAGTAAGATAGAAAAATTGAAGCGAGCAAATAGAATTAAGAGTGAGAAAAGTAAAGAACAAGCGAACGAGAATTTAAGTAGAACATATAAGTATATTAGATAGATTTGAACAATACGAATTTCTGTAATTTTTCGACTTCTGAAGGAAACAAATAGAGACAAATGACCTTAAAAAAAAAGGAGGTGGTCTGGGTGGGTCGATAAATGTGTGATCGCCCTTGATAATAATATCCGCTAATTTTTTAGGGCATTCTTTATATAAGTCTTGACAACGTGCATATCTAAACTTTTTCCGGTTGTTACTGTTATTTATTCTTGTTTTTTTGTTTCTGATCCTTCTATTTTTATTATTATTATTATTATCGTTGTTGTTATTATTCTGGTTGTTATTGCATGTCTCGTTGTTGTTGTTTTTCTTTTTATTATTATTCCTCGCATTCTTACCAGCCGGCATGTTGCTATTGGTAGCTTCATCACTTCCTAGTAAGAATGTTACTAGTGTATCCGACACGTAAGAATCGATTTCTAGTTTTAGATTGTCAATATCCTCTTTATGATTCAACCAGATGTTTTTAAACTTTATGTGCAAGTTTTTAACACTAGGAGGAGCATCATTTATACTGATGCTCTCGATGGCGGTCGTCATCGTTATCCGCCAATCTATGTCTTCGGCGTTAGGGTCCTGCGCTTCACTGTTGAGGCCCTCTTGCCTAGGAACTACCTGTGGGTTGACAGATTCAAGTTGGTCGCTTATATCCTGGAATTCTTCAACCAATCTATTGGGATTAGTTTCTGCGCTTTCCACTTCATCTAGTTCTACGACTATATCTTCCGTTTGGATGCTTTCAGGGTTCTTTATTACGCCTTTCTTCCTGAGGGAACCTCGCTTATCGCTAATTTGTTTCGCTGTCTTATTCGTTAGGAACTTCATTATTTCTTTGTTAGGAAATGCATGTAGCCGGAAGCGGGCGTCTAGCTCGATAAGCTTGTTTGTTTCTTCCGCAGACCATACCCCTCTGTCAGACCTTCCGTCTGCAACCGCTGGGCACTCCAAAGGTCTTACGAGCGCCTGCTTTCTTTTCTCATTCCTGATCGCTGGGTGCACTAGTCTCTCGTGGGTGGATAAGCCCCTAATTGAAGAGAAACTCATATCGCAAGCCTCACATTGGAAAGGCTTCGCTTCTAATCTAACAGCACCTTTGCATTTACCGTAATGACAGGACCATTTATGAGGCTTATCAAAGCTTTTGCCACAGTCTCTGCACTCCCATATAAACGTTTGCACTAAATGGTGTTTATCAAAGTGTAACGTTAGGTCTCTAAGTTTTCCACAGGATATTTGTAAATTATCCTTTATGCATATGGGGCACAACATTCCGTTTTCTTGTAATGGCACCCTGATTGTGATTGGAGCAGAAACAACCGTCTCGTTGTCCGTGTTCAAAGCCATGTCTTCACCTGTGGTCCCCTCCAAAGCGTACGAGTCCGCCACACAACTCCCGGGACCAGGTAGTTGTGTGTCCGAGGCATCATTGTTATTCGATGTATTATCCATTTACGTTTAGAGTGATTGGTATCCGAGCATAGAGATCAGTAATATTATCCAAATCTAGTTCCGTAATTCAAGCCATAGTCGCATAATAGTCAATCAATCAACGTATTAATACGTGGTTTCTCTTTTTTTTTTAAGCTCTTAATTTCGGAGTTCACAAGACTCACCTTTCACACTTGATAGTGTTGACTGGAAAACCAGGTATTGATGTTAATGTTTTATACGTCCTTACTTTCCTCTTTCCTAAGAAAGGGTGTTCGCCACGCTACCTTTAGCCATGATTAGCACTGTCAATGCATTATGCCCGATGCGCCAATCATGTTTCCGGCAGGAACCACGAGGAGGTAGGTAGTGTGACTTGGATGGTGAGAGGCTAAGGGCCTAAGGGCCTATATTGCGCATCACCATCCCGTGTAACCAAGGCTCTCACTTCTGGGCGGGAGTACTCTCATTTCTGACACAGATTTTCTTTCTCCTTACATTCTCTCGCCATGTGTCCAAATCCACTACACTTAAAGCATCTCAATACACTCACAAATTCTTTAAATTTGCATGCTCTCCATTTCACATACACGCGTCCTTGTTTCATAAGCATGTTCTTCATTTTCGCATTCATTTCAATTATGACATTTCCCACATCCGCATCCTTCTTGTTCATTCTACTTATGATCTTCACTCGCTCTGCAAATTCATTCCTACTCACGCATTCCTTCAGATTCTTTTCATACAACTCATTCATAAAATCCTCACCAATCATATCATTAGGCACATCATATACAATTATTTTCGGCCCAATTTTCCTCGGCAATTCAACTTTTAAACCCACCTCATTAAACTTAGCACAATCTCTCATCTTCTGCAATTCCTCCTCACTAGCCGTCTCAATTGCCACACCCCCACTTCTAATCCTTCTCACAGCTCTCACTCTTACATCCAGTACCGTGCTAACTTCTTTTATAACTTTTTCCTTAACCTGCTCGCTAGTCATCTTTACATTGACGTCTTTCGGCCTAATAACTACAGCATACTTTTTATCTTTCATTACTTCCACTCTATCCGCACTATCCACACTCATTCTTCGCGTTTCCCTTACTTTTAAGCCAGCCATTCTCGCATACGTTCGAGGAGGTTCATCCAGCACAGTCGCACGTTTCTCACACTCTTCTAACCTACCCTTCAGTCTCTCATTCTGACAAATCAATTTCATCATACACTCTTCATATTCACTCACACAGTTAAACATCTGTTCACAGGTATTCTTAGACACACGATTTGTATCCGAAAACACACATTTCCTTAATTTTTACCAATCCTTCTCATAACAGTCATACAATTCTCTTCCTCTCTTCCTAAACCTCCCAGTAAACTATCACCCACGTTCAACTCACTCATACTGGAATGCACACTGTCGTGCATCGACCCTTCACTATCCGATCCATCCTTCTTATCTTCCTCCTCCAAACTCAACTTCTGCCTCTTAGAGCCGTTGTCAATCTCCTTCTCCTTCTTCCTCCTCCTATTCTACTTCTTATTATTTTGTTTGTTTTTTTGTTTGTTACCATTATCCATGTCTATCCCACGAGTACGGCGGGAAATAATGTCAACCTGGGCAGAGCCCCCACTACCCAGGCAAGGCTATATTCAACTGGAGGCGCCAGGTGTCCAGAGGTTGGCGCGCTCGCGGCTGATGCACCCACCAGCCACGCCCTGATGCCATCGACCAGGGCGTACCCTCTCACCGCGCACCTAAGCTTTGGGTTAGGGATTTTTTATAGAGGTTATCATCCTCGCGGCCCAGCCGATTAAGGCAAGACCCCCGTTCCGGTAAAACATGACCACCGGTTTACGGTATGGGGCCCCGAGCAGCTGTTCGAGGCGCTAGGGGAGCGCTCTTTGACGGGCCAGTCACTCTGAACCACTCCGGCTAGGTAGAACCTGCCAGGGACCGAAGTCCCCGCCGGCACAGCTTCAGAGATCATTCGGGCTCAGTGCCCCCCCCCCCCCCACCACGACAAGGTGGCGCTCCATTCGGGGGGGGGGGGTAGATAGGGACAGAGGGAATCTCGTTAATCCATTCATGCAAGTCACTAATTAGATGACGAGGTATTTGGCTATTTTTTTTTTCTTTTCTTTTAGAGAGGGGAAATGCTTTAGGCACACCGGTAAAGATGTTAGCTTACCGGTAGTGTGAGACTCGTTGGTATATACTCACTAAAACCCCTCTTTCATTATGCCTGAGTTAGCAGGCAGCACTAGTTACTAGGTGATTCAGGCAATTACAGGTCTATCCGATGCCACTCCTCACATCTCGAGGCACTCTTCGGGTCGTCATCCGATTGAACATCCAAAACTCACTAAGGCCCCCAATCAGTACTCTGGTCGAAATGATCTTCAGCTCTTTCTTCCGCAGAATGTTCAGGTCAATTAGATGTTTTGCTAACTGAGGGCTCCACACTCCTCGGCATGATAGTGTGATCGAGGAGAATGTCACCTTCGTGGCTCTATGCTGCTCCTTGATCTGTCCTTCTAGCTCCCGGTAATACCGAATCTTCTTCTGGTGCGCTTCATCAAGATCAACCTGCTCGCCAACAACCTGTGCATCTAGGACAACCACCGCCTGTTTACATTTACCCAAGATATCAGGCTTCCTGAGTCCCTCCGATGTTCTGAAGTGCGGTTCTTCTAGGACTTCCTCATTGGTCTTACCCAGAGCTCTCTTAACGTAGGCTGCTACCGGATTATGTCTCTCTATTCTCGCAGAGTGTGTTCTGTGGCATCTCTGGAGGATATGGTTGAGAGTTTCAACCTCCTGGCATCCTGCTCTGCATAATCGGTCAGATCTTCGACCTCTGGTTGTCCTAGATTTTGACGGCAATGCATTGATCCGAAGTCTGATAGCGTTGATATAGTCGCGACCAGACAGGAATCGGTTACCTTCAGTAACCCATCGATGCTGTTGTGGCACCATTCTCGATTGTTTCAGGGCCATGCCATCCCACGACTTATGGAGAAGATTCGCCCATCTTTCGTTAAGTTTTGTGGCGTCAGTTATAGAGATACATCCATCAGTCAACCGTTTGGTTGCTCTGTCAATTTCCTGAGAGAGATAGGGGTATCGCTGCTCGTCACCCTTGCCCAGCTTCAGCAGCCTTTCTCTCCTCTTGAGCGGAATAAACGACCTCAAAGATGGAATGGACAGCCCACCATCCTTAACGTTGGCGTGGATGTACGAGTTGAGCACATCCTTAGGCAAAACCAACCATTTTCTCACTGCACCTCTCACCAAAGCATCAAGCCTTCTGAGCTTACTTAAGGTTACATTTCCTAATATTAGGAGGTGGTAAAGCGATGGAAGTACCATGACCCTAAGCGCGAAAGTTCGTTGCTGTGGTTTAAGAGGCGCTTTTGTAAGCTTATCGATGGCCTGCTTCAGTAGCTCTCCTGCTCTATCCGACGCCAGGCGTCCTTCAGGTGTAAATTGGACGCCTAAATACTTCCATTCATCCTCTCTTTTCAGGGCAGGAAGGTCATGGCCGAGGCAACTAAATTTAATCCTTCCGTCTACCACCGACTTTTTAACGTGTGGAACATTCCTGATCGCAATTGTGAACGACTTACTAGCGTTTATTGTCAGTCCACATTGCGACAGGTACACGTTTGCCAGGTCAATAGTTTGTTGCAGTCCCTCCTGTGTCGAGGCCACAAATACCAGGTCATCAGCGAAGGCTAAGGCGTTATAGTGCCTTCCGCCTATATCAACTCCAATTTCACTTGGAATTTGCTGGAGTAGCCTGGAACAACCATCAACTGGGAGGAAGGCTTTCTGGCGGTCATCGATCTTAACGCCATTGACGAGGCGCGTTGCCAGGACTTTATGGAAAGTTCTTGTAATAACGGAGGAAACTGTAATGGGCTGGAAGTCGCCTGGAGCCGAAGCTTGATCCTTTTTCGGAATCAGAATGGTTCTTGACTCCGTCAGGTGATTAGGAAGTCTTCCACACAGCAAAAATAGATTTAGTATTCTCGTCAAAATCTCTAGAGGCATTGCTCTTAATTGTCGAGCAGTCACGCCATCTGGGCCCGGAGCGGTAGTTCTCTCCGGCAGCGCTTTCATCACCTCAGAGGGTGTTATGCAACTCCATAGGCCCTCGACAGTCTCCTCCATCCGTCCAATGCCAGGTGTTCTCTCACTTTCTTTTGTGAACACCGTTGTCCAAAAGGGAGTCATTTCTTCTTGGGGCGGTGGATGCTCGGTTGTCATATCCTTGAGAATTGTTCGCAGGCAGTTGCAAGGATTCCTATTCCAGGCTCTCTGCGTTTGGGCATATTCTATGCGCCGAGCACGTCGCCTGGTCATCTTCATTTGAGCCTTCTCACACGCAGCCTTCCCTTTTCTTCCACCGATCGCCTTTGGAAAGATCTCGAGTAGATAGATCTCCAGTTCCTGGGAGATCCTGTCAATAGGCCCTGCTTCGATATGCTCCCATATATCTTTTAGATGTTGCGACGAGTATTCAGTGCCATCAAGAGGCGTCATCTCAGAGCCTAGATCAAGGATCGTCCGAATCAGACCATTCTGCTCCTCTTCATGCCCCGATGAGCCGTCATCTGAGGGTTGATCATGGGGATTAGCATCCACAATGCTACTCTCGTTCATCTCACTGATGAATTTTTGAACCAGCTCCTTGTAGCTCTGGTATTTACGCTGCCCTTTTATCGCTTCTAGGGAGCGATTCTTGAGGAGCTTCAGTAGAGCCTGATTTATGAAGCGCTCGCCATTCAACGTAAGGCGCGCCTCCTGTCTCGCAATGAGCGAACGTTCCTTTGCACACCACGGAGCCCTGCGGACGGTCATACCTTCTAGAGCATTTTGGTCGTATCAGTTTTTATGTACTCTCTGTTCATGGACACTACGGCCACGTAGTTTGTCAAATGATCTGGAGCAACCCGGAGTCCTGCACGGGTATGGAGCGACATCAGACACACCCGAATCACCATTATCACCCATAGTCGGGTCGATTGAACCTGAGGGACCATCGACAGAATTATTTTTCATCCGAGGCTTTGTTCTGTTATTTGGGCCGACTAAAGAAGACCGAGAGGGCTGGCAACCCCCAAGACCTGTAAACGCAGAGGCAGCTATTAGTTTCCTCGCCCGCCTGTCTAGACGGGCGAGTACTCGTAGCGGGACCCACGAAGAGGATGCTGCTTGCTAACTAAGACACCCTTTTTTTTTTAGAGGATAAATGCTTTATGCGCACCGGCAACGATGTTAGTTTGCCGGTGGTGTGGGACTCTGATGGTAATATACCCACTAAAACTCCTCTTTATTATGCCTGTATGGCAGGCAGCACCCTTTGCTCCGAGTTGGTTATTCCTCCCGCTATCCAATCCCCGTCCTGGTGATGGTTGTCCGGTTAAAGCGTCAGAACGCGTTCAATCCTCCTATCAGCACTCGTGTACTTAGGATCTTAAGCTCCGATTTTCGTAGGACCCCCATATTGATTAATGAGCTGGCTGATGCTTCGTTCCATATACCGCGATATGAGAGCGTGATTGTCGTGTATGGTACGCTTTGCACAGCGTACCGCTCCCTGATAAGGGCTTCTAGAGGTTTGTACTTCTCGGCTTTGGTCTTGTGTGCAACATCTGTCTCTATATGCTCGCTTACCACTTGTGCATCCAGGACAACTGCCACAGAACCCTTCTTGCAAATAAGGTCTGGTTTTCTTAACCCTTCTGGTGTTGCGAAGTGTGGCTCGTTATCGACCTTATCGAACTTCTTCGCCAGAGCTCTTTCCACGTATTTAATGATGGCGTTGTGCCGCTCAATTCGAGCTCTGTGCGTTCGGTGACATTGCTGGACCACATGGTTTAGCGTCTCGACAGCGTTACAGCCACCTCGACACATGCGGTCTTTCCTCTGTCCTCTGGCCGTCCTGGACCTCGTTGGCAGAGCATTAATTCTTAATTTCGTGGCATTGAGGAAATTTGTTCCACTTAAAAATCTACTGCCATCCAGAATCCACCGATGTTGCTGGGGCACCCTTCGAGACTCCTTTAAGCCTCTCCCATCAATCGACTCATGGAGCAACCTTGCCCTCCTTTCCTCAACCTTCGTGACTGAGTCGGGCGTTACTTGGTGTTCTGTAAGCCTCCGTGTGTCTTTTTGGATTTCCTGAGAGAGGAAGGGATCGGTTGGTTGACCTCCCTTTTGCAACTTCAACAGTCTCTCTCTCCTTCGTAGGGGCATAAGCCACCTAGCGGATGGTATAGATAATTCGCCATCTTTGGCATTAGCGTGAAAGTAAGCCTTGACCGTGTCATGCGGGAGGCAGAGCCATTTCCTCACCGCTTTCCTCGCCATTGTGTCGATCTTTTTAAGTCGCCCCAAAGTTGTTTCACCCAGGGTTAGCAGATGGGATATCCCCGGCAGGACCATCACTCGGAGAGCGAATAGTCTCTGTTGCGGCTTAAGTGGCGCTTTGGTCAGCTTGTCTAATGCTTCTGAAAGTTGCGTTTCGGGCTTCGTGGTTGTCCGTCCCTCCGGTGTGAATGGGATACCAAGGTACTTCCACTCGTCTTCCCGCTTAAGAGCAGGCAGTCTCTGGCCAGAGCAGATGAATCGTGTTCGACTGTCCGCTACCGACTTCTTCATATGTGGCACATTCGTTAGGGCTACAGTGAAGGACTTAGTAGCGTTAATCCTAAGCCCGCACTTTGTCAGGAAGTTTGTTGCTTCGTCGATCAACAATTGGAGGCCTTTAGGTGTTCTGGCTATGAATAGCAGGTCATCAGCAAACGCTAATGCGTTAAAGTGACCTTCTCCAATGTCCGCACCAATCTCTGATGGAATGAGACGCAGGAGGTTGTCCATTATCATATTAAAAATGAATGGAGACAGGGGGTCTCCCTGTTTAACTCCGCAGGTGGGATTGATCTCATCTGACTCCCAATTACCACACGAGAGTCGTGTCGTACTCCTCCGATACACGTCCATAATGTAGTCGATCATGGGTTGAGGCAGCCCCATAGTCTCGATAACATTCTTAATTGCCCTGTGTGACACAGAGTCAAAAGCTTTTGCAATGTCGAATGATGCAACGTATACCGGTTTGAAGTTTTGACGATGGTATTTTAGTATCAGATCTAGAGCGAATATATTCTCATTGCAACCATCTCTAGGTAGAAACGCGCTTTGCCTTTTATCCAGCTTGACGTGGTGCATAAGACGCCTTACCATTATTTTGTGGAAGGTTCTCGTTATTACCGAAGAGATCGTTATCGGTCTGTACTCGCCAGGGTACACCGCACCGTCCTTCTTCGGTATAAGCGTCGTTCTTGAATGAAGGAGATGCTCGGGCAGTTTTCCACACATCAAGAAACGATTGAAAATTCTTGTCAAAATGTGAAGTGGAACCGCGTGTAGCTGTCTTGACGTCAGACCATCCGGACCTGGGCTGGTGGTTAGGTCAGGGAAGGCCCTCTGGATTTCATGTGGCTCGATTACATTCCACAGCTCCGGCACTACTGTTCTCTTCGGTATAATGCCGGGGGTTTCCTCGCTCTCACACGTCATAGTTGTTTGCCAGAATCGAATCATTGTATCTGTTGGGAAATTGGATCTTCGAGTTGGTCGGTGGTGAATAAAATGGAGTTTGTATTTAAACACTTATATATATTCAACTGATAGTCAACTGCGTTTCTTAATACACTTATATATTCCGTTGGTTAACCAGCAATCTATGCCTTCTCTCGTCGTCACCGCTGGACGCTCACACACACAGACACTCACGCACGCGCCGCGCGCTTGTCGCTTTTCCTAAGTTTAGTTTGTGCCGACAGGTGTCGTCACCTACCTCATTTACACAAACATAAAAACAGTATACGAATTTACTATATACTAACAGTATCCTTATCAGGTATTGTTGACAAGGATTTACCTTTAAGGATAGTTTTAAGGCATCTGCATGGGTTCTTTTTCCAGGCTCGCTGTGTGATGGCGTACTCGGCACGCCGAGCTTGCCGCCTGGTTTGAGTTCGACTTGAAGGCAGCTTTGATGGTCTTTTTGTTTTCGACGCCAGTGGGAACGTCTGTAGTAAATAAATCTCTAGTTCTAGAGATATTGTTTCCTTCCTACCGGTAAATGTGAGCATATTCGCTCCAACTGATCGGCATGGAACTCCGACCCCATTAGGGGCTCCATGCTTGCGAACATGTCGAGTATTGAGGTAAGCAGGCCGGTTTGTGACTCATGCTGTAGCGAGTCTTGTTCTGTGTTACAGCACTGAGCCTCATCAGCTCTCTCCATTTCAGATATAATCTGGAGGACTTTTTCCTTATGGGCCTGCTTCCTCCTTTGGCCTTTAATGGATTCGAGGGTTCTGTTTGTGAAGAGAGGTGTCAATGCCTTATTTATGAATTTTTCACCCTCTAGGACCAGACGTGCCTCCTCGCGAGCCAGGAGAGCCGATTCTTCGACACTCCACTGCGCTTTCTTGCTTTCGATGTTTGCAAGCAATTTTTGATCATTCCAGTTTTTGTGGGCACGTTGTTCGTGTACACCTCGTCCTCTTGCGTTCAGGAGAATTTTTCCACAGCCGGGATACCGACATAGACGGGGATCGTCAGCGTTTGGTCTAACTTCCTCGGGTGTCGGGTTGGTTGAGCCTGAGGGCCCTCCAACAAAATTAATTTCATCCGAGGCTTGTTCGTTAGTTTCAGGGCCGACAAGTTACAGTCCAGAGGGCTGGCAATCCCCAAGACCGTTTTTCGCAGAGGCGGTACTTAGCTTCCCCCCCGAGGGGGGTACTAGCAGCGGGACCCACGAGAAGGGGACTGCTTGCTAACTAAGACTCCCGGTTAAGAGAGTCATAGTTACTTCCGCCGTTTGCCCGCGCTTTTTTGAATTTCTTCACGTTGACATTCAGAGCACTGGGCAGAAATCACATTGCGTCAACACCCGTGGGGGCCATCGCAATGCTTTGTTTTAATTAGACAGTCGGATTCCCCTAGTCCGTGCAAGTTCTGAGCTGAGCGTTGAATGGCGGCCGAAGAGGACGACCGTTCTAGACGGAAGCCTCGCAGCAAGGAAGATCCGCGGGAGGCCAAGGCACGGGACCGAGCTCGGATTCCCATCAATGTGTTCACCTCGCCCAGGCCCGGCACGTCAGCCAGACGTGGTCCAGGAATTGTATCCGTAGACCGCAATGTGCGTTCGAAATGTCGATGTTCATGTGTCCTGCAGTTCACACGTTGACGCGCAATTAGCTGCGTTCTTCATGGACCCACGAGCTAAGCGATCCACCGTTCAGGGTAATCGTATAATTTGATTTATAATCAATATATAATTATGTCTCTTGTTCTGCGGTTCATAAGAACGCCGATACCTGAAAGCTCCAACTAGCGCGCGAAGGAGATTCAGGCGTCGTTTTTAAGGACGACACACGATCGTCCGTATAAACGGAAACCGTCGCGAGTACGCGATGCAATGCGCACACGTATCCGACGGCCGGGCGGAAAATACATTGAAAAACCTTTAAAGTGGAAAACACAGAAGGAGAATTCACAAAACGACGGGGATCATAGACAACCCGATACTGGATCCCGACACTTCTCCTCCTCTTCTCTTATTGTAGAATGAACTCGATAACAAGCGGACTTCACAGCCGGCTCTGGCCGTGCGCGATCGTTCGTCCCAAGCTCTTGTGCGCTGTATTATCGCCACACAGAGAGTAGAGTGTCAGCATCACACAGCTTTACGCGAGCTACGCAGCCGGTCCTCTCGGAACACATTTCCAATTGTGCACGGAGAACGATTATTCGATACTAGCGGACTTCACAGCCGGCTCTGGTCGTGCGCGATCGTTCGTCCCAAGCTCTTGTGCACTGTATTATCGCCACACAGAGAGTAGAGTGTCAAAAATCGCACACAGCTTTAAAATGCAAGCTTCACAGCCGGTCCTCTCGAATATACGTGTGCGTCAACGAACACGCATGCGGCGACGTTTTGTGCTCTATGTTATACGCGAACTCGATAAATAGAGCGGGACTCACAGCCGGCTCTGGCAGCGGTCATTCGTCCCACGCTCGTGTGTGCGCTATTGCCACACAGAGTAGGGTGTCAGACTCACGCAGCTTTAAAAGCGAGCTTCACAGCCGGTCCTTCTCTCATCCTATTCCTCGACGTTCGTGACAGAACACAACGCGTTCACCGCAAGTTTTCCACAGGCTACCCTGTTCTTGTCCTCTCTTTCTCTAGAGGAGAGACAACACCACCGTTTCCAATGGACGTATCTCGGACACCACAGGCGAAGACCGAGGAAGCGCGATATGTGGATTCGAATCGACGCTTACATCCCTGTTCTTGCGACCGTAATTGTCCATATAATTGTCGAGAGCCTACACACAGGCAGACCAATGGCGTATATTATAGTTGTTTGGGATCGAGCCTTTAAGAGAAGGGTTGAAGGACCACTGTGTAGGCGGGCACGGTTAGAGGAAAACTCGGAACTGCACGAGAACACTTTATTTTACCGGCTCGCGGTTCGTCAACACGAACGTTCTCTACACAGAAATGTATAAGTACGCAAATAAACAGTATGAATTATACCAGCTAATCTGATTATTCCCTGTAGCGAGCAGAGAATCACGATAAGATTAACCCCTTCTAAGGACGGGTCCCACGACGCACGAAGCCCTTAGAACCAAGAAAAACCGAACCGAACCGAACTGCTTTGCAAGAGCGTTGAAGATCGACAGACGTATTGAATCACTTCGGAGATCGGCGAGCGGTCTCCTAGCACCGCCGGAACGATGACTTGCCGAATTTGAACTCGGGCCAATAGAATTTCTATTATCGCGTCGATAATCGATCCGACGGTGACGGCCTATCACGCGGGGCGCTGAGAATAGACCCGCGATCTCGCGAAGACGAGCTAGGAAACCAATGGCCGTGCGGCGTTCGCACGTCACGCTCCGCCAATCCCAAACAATAGTATACACGTCTCTTTGACACGAGGTATTTTTATCAAAGAGAACACGATCCATCAGGTGGCGGGTGAAAAACATCGATTCGTAACGACGGGTATTTCTATATTCGTGGTTAAGCTATAACATTCAGCGTCCGACGGGAAACCGCACCCTATTGATCGTTCGAGTTTGCAATGTGAACGTCGGTGACGATTCCCGAAGACCCGAAGTACAGCTCTTCGCACTCACTCCCCAATACAAGTAAACGATGCGATGCTCCACCTTCACGCAAGCACCGTCTGTTTCCTCGTGTGTCATTCTCATTGAGATCTTTCGTCCCATTGTCGAAAGAGTGCATATATTATATATTGCCGTGTTTGTGCACAAATGGTCTGGCGGGCTCTCTGCGCCTTAATTTTGGCCAACAACGTGGCGCGAACGGACGGGAGAATCGTACGCTTTGAGTAACTATGTACTCCATGCGCAACTATGACCTCCACACGTAAGCCGTTGCATGGGGAGTAGTTCGTCGCTATACACATCCCCTACTCCCCTTTTTCTTTATTTTCTCATCATACGATGATTACACAGGAGAGTGAATTCCTTTTATTATAACCTTGT